>NW_007257558.1:74446-115089 GCF_000164805.1 Carlito syrichta
TTTTGATTTGCTGTATAGACAAAGTCTCGCTAAATTTCTCAGGCTGGTCTCAAATCCCTGAGCTCAGATAATCCTCTCACCTCAGCCTCCCAAATTGCTGGGATTACAGGCTTGAACCACCGCACCTGGCCTAACCTAAATCTTTAGATAACTGATGTTTAGAATTTCAAGTTTCAAAGTTTAACTTATATTAGAAAAATTTCTCTGAAAACTGTATGTTCATCACAGATTAAATGAGATTGCCTGACCACCTTTTCACCAGCTGCCCTAGTATTAATGCCAAATGTTTCAATACTGTATTTATACCATAGAATACTCTAGATAGATATTTCAAGGATTTGGGTCTTCCTGACTATCTCTAATGCCTATAATCATAACTTTAAAATTCTCTGACATGTACTACAAGGTGTAATTTCAGGTGTTTCTCTTCTCATTCTGGCTGTTCAGCTGTAACCTGGGGGATAACCTTCACAATAAGCATAATTGGAAGCACATAGTGAGTATTTTATCAGAATTTGTTGTCAAAATATATTTAACTTTGAAGTTTTGTCATCAAATAATATTGTTAATATAACAATATTAACATGCCTTGACTCTAGTGTTCTATAGAACACTATTAAATCTATAGAATCTAGCGTTCTATAGAACACTACTTCACTTATTACTAAAATGTATGTACCCAAAGGAAAAGATAATTTCTTAATTTCTCTCTGTTATTTATGCTTTTTAGTGTTAATTGCTTCATAATTAACAGAATGAAAGTTGTATACAAAAAACGTTATTTCTGTTGGTAAATAATAACAATTAACTATCTTGTGGCCTGTTGGTCTTCTGGATGCACTTTGACATACAGTACTTTCTATGCTCTTTAAACCTGGAAGTTTTATGTCACTATTACAGACATTTTGCAGAAAAGAAAAACAGAGTTTCAGAAAAAGGAATGACTTTTCCAAGATTAAACATCTGGTAATAAGTGCAACCATGAGTCCCTTCCAAATTTCACTATTTCATGCAGAAAAATACCAAGGCCCTCAGGAAAATAGTGAATACATATCACACATTTCAAAGATGGTGAAATGAATTTTACAAATACAAATTAGGTTAGTTTATTTAATAGTCCTATTCAAGAATCAGTACCATTCCTATTTTGCAGGTAACTATTAATGTCAGACCTTGCCGTATTACAAATTGGTCATTAAAAATGTGCTTATGGCCGGGCACAGGGCTCAACCCTGTAATCCCAGCCCTTTGGGAGGCTGAGGCGAGAGGATTGCCTGAACCCAGGGGTTTGAGACCAGACTGGGCAATGTGGTGAGATCTTGTCTCTATAATAAATCAAAATAATTAGCTGGGCATGATGGCACGTGCCTGCAATTCCAGCTACTTGAAAGATCAAGGCAGAAGGATCAGCTGAGCCCAGCACGTTGAGGCTCCTGTGGTCGTGAGCATGCTACTGCACTACAGCCTGGTCAACAGAGTGAAACTTCAACTCTAAAAAAAAAAAAAAAGTGCTTAGACAATATTCTTTCTGTGAGTAAAACCTCACACAATCAGATTATGAATCATTATCAAAGAGGGGGAAGAAAAACTCTAAGATAACTCTGCTTTGGTTGTTCTTGGATATTCTAGTAGATAGTATTTTTATGAGCACTGAGTATGGGCTGGCAGACAAGGCAAGAACTATGATTGTTCTTGGGAGTGCAAAGATAAGAAAACAAAGAGTTTCTGTCCTTGTTAAGATTGCATCTAAAAATGAAATAGATAAAAATATGTACAAATTTTGCCCTACAAAAGATACATAGTACAGGTGTACAATCTGTTAAAATAATAGTAAGAGACATATAATTTACATTTGTGGATCAGAGGTGGTCTGGCTTAATATACCATTTAAGTTTGTAAAAAATGTATTTAAGTTAGCCGGATGCAGAATGAAGGAAAAATGACTGTAGACAAAGAAAAAATATATATATTTACACAAAGGGCCTAGGAGGACAGGACATAGAGTTTTCAAAGAACTGAATTCCCTCAACTTGTCTCAGAATGTAGTGATCATGAATGAAGAGAAAAAGCAGATAGAGAGGGACCGGATTGTACTGAGCCCTCCAAGTCCATGAGTTTTGAATTTTCCCTATCTTCAGAAAATCCTTGAAGAGAGGTGTATAATAGAATTATAATAAAAGAATATGGATTCTGACCTTGTCTAACACACTTAACTTTTATAAGGATTCATTTCCTCATTTGTAAAATTGGGGTGATACTTGTGCTTAATTCACCACATTGTTAAAAGCAAATAATAAAGCAAATAAAGGGAATGCTGACAGAATTAAACCTACAACATAATGAATATCATTATTTTGTCTATTTCACAGTAATAGCATGTTATTTATATTTACTGAAAAGTTTTAATGTTGATGATGATTAATAGGAAGAGTAAGGAAAAATATAGCAAGAATGATCCCAGGTTTCTGACATGAGAATGACCTGGGTAGATCTGGACTGAAAAATCTAACTTTGGGAAGCATTGGAATGTGAATGACATTTAAAATGCGAATGAGATTTTCTTTTCTTTTTTTTTTTTGAGTTGGAGTCTCACTCTGTTGCCCAGACTGGAGTGCAGTGGCTGCTCCCAGCCACCGCAGTCGCAGCCTCGACCTGCTGGGCTCCAGCGATCCTTCCCTCAGCCTTCCAAGTAGCTGGAACTACAGGCATGCGCTACTACGCCCGCCTGATTTTTTGATTTATTGTAGGGATGAGGTCTCGCTGCCCAGGCGGGTCTTGAACCCACGGGCCTAGGGAATCCACTCACCTCAGCCTCCCAAAGGCGCGGGATTACAGTCTGAGCCACCGAGCCCAGCTTGCGGATGAGATTTTCTAGGGTGACAAGGTGGAATGAGAAAACTAGAACCAGAGCTGAGTCCTGGAGCAACACCAAAATTAGGTGTTGCTCCAGGACTCAGTTCCAATGGAGGAGGTAGCCATTGTAAGGAGACAGAGAAAAGAAACAGGAGAAAAAGACAAACGAAATGATTATCTGAAGTCATAGACACCAAGAGCAGAGTGAATTCCAAGAAAATGGGAGTGGCCCATTATTTAAAGATGTATAATGAGGTCA
This sequence comes from Carlito syrichta, assembly GCF_000164805.1. Taxonomy (NCBI): domain Eukaryota; kingdom Metazoa; phylum Chordata; class Mammalia; order Primates; family Tarsiidae; genus Carlito; species Carlito syrichta. Next base: position 77,559 of record NW_007257558.1, read on the forward strand.
TAAAAAGTCTGCTGGAATCAACACATTATCGATGACTTTTGGTGATTGATAATTATTGGTGACATCAGAAAGGAGAATGTTACAAAAATGATGGAGAGAATAAAGAGGGAAAGAAGCAGGGGTATAAATGGAGGCAGCATATACAGAACCGTTGGAGAACCTTGCTTGTGAAGAAGATTACAGAATAGTGTAGTTGTTGAAGAAGACTCTAATAAAGAGCCATCCTTCTTAAGAAGGCAAATACTGAGATATTTTAAATATTTTATTAATTATTATTTTATTTTTACACTAGAAGCTTAATATGCACCTGTTTGTGACAAACAAAGCAGCATGACACAAAGATTAAACAGACGTAGCTGGCCATCACTCTTCTATTTGCGCTCTTTCTTCACCCACCAACAGACGCCCATGCCAATTTTAACAGAATGGCAAGCAGATTTTCACTCAAACATACAAACGTAGAGAAGATACCGTGACTTTTTTTTGTTGATACCTGAATAGAATTATACCACACACATTTGGGTACATAAATATATATTTTGAAAGCAGGATTTATTGAGAGGACAAAAAGTTCCCACAGTGGTAGGAGACCCGAAGGAGTTGCCCTGGGTACATATTTTTTAAATGAAAACACACAATCTGTAAAAATCAGTAGACATAAAGCATTTTTCTCTAATTTGTTTATATCAACATGAAGACATTTCTTTTGCACAGTGACTAGCATATTCCACATTCAGCATTCACTTTTTCTTAATGTAGTTTTTGTTTTTGTTTCCTCCTTCTTTCCACAACCTTGCTCTCTTTGCTCACAAAACTCCCACTTGCAGCCTTTGCAGCTTTTGTTAACAATCACATTGGTGTCATTTCATACTTGTCTTTGTCCTCAAATAATCTCAGATACCTTTTGTTTATTGCAATATGTGTATGTCTTATTTGGATTAAAAACACACACACATGAAAATAATCAAAAAGGACATAATGACCTAAATATGTATGTATGCAGATATATATTTTTTTTCTTAAAAGATACTTATTTTCATTTAATCTCTAGTTGGCTAAAAACAGAATTAAAAAAAATAAAAGAGAAGGTTCATATACCTTTAATAAATAAATATATTGCATTCAAAAATCATAATGCACGTTAATTTTACAAGAAATATCTATCTGATCATCTTCAAAATACTTTAAAGTTGCTAATTAAGCCTCTTCCTACCAACCAGTTTAACTAAGAAATATATAGTAACTTAATAGAGGGATCACTTCTAGTGACTTAAAGTCCCTCTCCCACCCCCCCCAGAATAGAATAAAATAGCTATGTGATAACCTAAAGTAACACTGAATTGCATCTTAAGATGCAAAATGAATGATTCTATTAGGACCAAATGATTCTGCCAAGGGCGTTTATACAGAACGTGCTTTAAATTTAGAATTTGCATAGCATGCTAGTTTTTATTGCTATTAATATGCTATTATGAAGCTGAATGCTTGATGTTTTAAAGTGCCTCGTGATCATAAATTAGTCAACACATAAAATACTTTTGAAGTAGCATCCCAATTTTCCAGTTGAGATCTCTGCCATCCAAGGTGATTAAATGACTTTCATCAGGTGTTTTAATATCTGTATTTTGCTCCTCTGTGACTTCCTTCATAAGGGCACATGCACTTTGGAGTATCTACTCTATTCCATTTCCTGAATTAAATAAGTCTTTTGAATATGTGATCCACATTACTTTTGTGAGGTAGGGATGATTATCCTCCATTTTTAAAGCAAGGAAAGGCTTATACAATTTGCAAAAGGAAGTCAGATTGCTAATTGGCAAAGCTAGATCTGTAAATTCTATCTTTGTGATGGTAACACTTGCCTTCTTTCCATCAGGCCTCATGCCAGGCCCAGGCATATGGCATGGTTCAGGAACCTTGTTCTGTATGCGTATAACTTCTGCAATATTTGTAAATTTTGAAAGTTAGCAGCAGCAACTTTTGAACACATTTTAAGTACTAGGCACATGTATACATTTATTTTATATTTCAGTGAGGCTCTATACAATATGATTTTTACTCCTATTTTACACACAAAACAACTAAGTCTGTCATCTGGCTAAATGATATAAGGGAGAGTAGCTGGTTATATCCACATCTTTCTTTTTCTGAAGACTGAATATTAATATATTACACCACTTTACTCCTAATTGTATTCTGCTATTTATAACTGCTCCCAAATTAGAAATTTTATTTTAGTACTTACTATACCAATGAGCTCCAGCTTAAGACATTATCATTTATTTCTCACCCTCACTGTATGTACTCTAAAGATGGGCTGCAACTGCGCCCCAAATTGTGGTGACATTCTTATTCCATAACTCAGAATAAAGAGGCGGGTCTTACTGGAAGTATACGTTACTCATGAGAGAAAATATAAGTTCAGTAGGCCTAATTTAGCCACACAATCTAATGTAGACCTCTGTGCAGGGATGGTCCATGTTATGAGTGCTAGGAATACACTTACCAAAGAAATTCACGTGACCAGACTGTAGTGAGGGGTAAGATGTGCACTCCACTTACAAGAAGGCATGGCATACCACATTTGACAGGTTGTGCAGATAATCTTGATAATAGGTGAGGAAGTAGATAGTGGTGAACTATGTAATCTACCATATTCCCAAAGTCATAGCTACACCCTAGTATTCCTGACTGAATTTCAAAACCTATATAATCTGACTATACCCTATAAACTCAACTATAGCTAATACCACTGTCCAAAATAATCCGCCTGCTTAGCCCAACATATATTACTATCTAGCGCTCACTGCTCATGCTGTTTTATTTACATAGGGTATTTCCTTTCTCTCTTTCCTACCTTATCTACATTTCACTTAGCCTTTGTTAGCCTCCTACTCAGTAACATTAGGACATGTGGCTTTGGCAATGGAATATGGGAAAAGGTGATGTTTGCCAACTCCAAGTCAGCCCTTAAATTGTCCTGCATAATTTTGTGTTAAAAGTGACAATGTTACAGAATAGAAGAAACATGTATTCCTGAGTACTACTTGGGTAAATGATACCACGGAGAGCAGCCTGACTAATCCAACTGGAAAATGAACCCCCCAAATCCCTCCATACACAGAGTAGAGAGAGAGAGTATGTATGTGCTAAACATTCAAAAGAAGAGAAAAGGCAATTCTAAAGAAAATAATTTATAAACCTGGGGAACATGGGAAAGGAGAAATCAAGGATCAAAGAGAAAAGGGGACAAGTAGAAATATTATAAACTAAAATTCAATCAGTTAATAATGAGATTTAATTGAATGCTAGAGGTTATCACACAGTATACAAAAATCAAGCCCAACTACATATAGTTTGTATGAGGTGTGTTTTAAAAATAAAGACACAGAAAAATTAAGTTGGAAAATGATAAACATATGAAAGACTACATAGCTACAAACCAAGCAGACTTCAGAACAAAAACTATTACCAGAGATAAAGAGGGCTGTTGCATGATGTTAAATATCATTATAATGTATCAACTTGCAACTAGCTTTTGACTGCATAATGTTAAACTCCAACTCATCACCATGTAATAATTGTGAAATGTGTATGCATCTATAGCAAAGCTTTACATACATGAATCAGAATTTGATGAAATCAGAGAAAGAAATGAAAAAATTCAACAAGTTGGGAACTTCAATGCTGCTTTATAAATAATTAGGGAACAAACATATACAATAATTGTTAAAGGCCATATTACATCTGCTTCCATGTATTTGGCCAGGGTTTAGTCACTCGGGCACACATATCTACAAGGAATTCGAAAATTTTGTTCTTTATTTTACATGACTCAGCATATATTCTGAAGTATCTAGAATCCATCTAGCTATGTGTGTGTGTATATACATGTGTGTATATATATTTATATACACACATACATTTTAACACATATGCATGCTATACATGCACACACACACATGCACACACACATATACACATACACATATAAAAAAGAAGGCAGAGTGAATATTAGTTGCCAATTAACTGTCAGCCACAGGAGAGATCAAAGAATCAAGTATTTGTTTTTAAATACACACACACACACTCACTTTAAAGACACAAATCTGCATTTAAAGAAATATAGTGAAAGTAAACTTGGTCTCTGGGCAAGTACTGTGCAACCTCTTGAAATCAAAGGAAAATTTCAATCTATTCTTATTAAATAAACACAATTTCAAAACTCCTGGATAAAATATAATAAATTGAATTTAACAGTATTTAAAAGTTATTATACTGAAAATTTTATTTTAGGAATATGAGAATGGTACAGCACAATTAGTCAATAAAAAATAATTCAAAAATTGGATAGGAAAGAAAAAAATGGTATTAATCATACTATATAATTCTATCCATAGTGGTTGATATAAGTGAATATAACAATGCCTAAAAAGTATAAAAGTAACAAGCGAATCCATCAAGATTTCTAAAATAAGTCTGCATTCAAAAATCAATAGGCCTCCTACGTACAAGGAATAAGTAATTAGAAATGAATTTACAACTCATAAACCACAAAGTACAAAAGCCCTCATAAAAGAATGCAAGACATATATGGATAAACTCTAAAAATGTATTAAAATTATAAAAGAAGACAGAAGTAAGTAGAATGGCATATAATAACAGCTGGAGAATTCCAAATCATAAGGACATACAGCCAATGTAATAAATTCTAATAAAAACTCTCAGCAGTATGTTTATATAACTCTATGTATATATATCCCTAAGTATATATATGAAAAAACAAGTGTTCTCAAATTGCAAGGACATTTTGATATTGCTTCTGCAAATATAAATAATTATTATAAAGCTATAGTAATACAAACAAAATGAGTATTGGAATAAGAGGAGAAACATCTATCAAGACTAAAAATTTCAGCTTCAGATCCATTGTGTGTATAAACCTGCTATCTGTTTTAAGTTGCATTACAAACAAAAAGCAAAAGATTGTATTATTCCATTAATTATGTTGAGAAAATTTCTTTTTTAATGAAAAATGTTTTTCATCTCTGTCATAAAAATTGTAATATTTAAATAGAAAGATATAGGTAGTGAATTTAGGATGTGTGAGAAGTGAATAGTTCAACAAGGCTCTTAAAAACCATAAATCACAAATGATATGATCAACAATTTTAAATATTTCAAAGTTTAATATTTAAAACAAAACAAAAAGACATCAAAATATTAACAGAAAAAAGGAAGTGCTGACTGAATAACTGTATTTACAATCGATAGTTTTCCAAATGCTGTAAAAATAAAATGTAAAAAAAAAATAACTCAATTAAAGTGAGAATCAAAGATATGAACATAAAATACACAAAAGAGGCAATCTGAATTTCCCCAAAAACATGAAAACGATTGACCAGGCTGGGTAATTAAGAAAATTTGAATTAAAGCAATGAGATAATTTCATAGTTATAATGCCCGCAATCATTTAAAATATGGCAACCAAGTACTGGCAAGAAAACCAAAATATTCATACACAACAGACAAGAGTGGTAAATGGTACAAATAAATAAAGCATGTTAATTGAAATGACTCAATAATGTATGTTTACTAAAGCTGAAAATGTACTTGTCCTAAAACCCAGATGCATTACTTGTTAATATACACTCTACAGAAATTCTCACACATGTGCACATTGACAAAGAGTTTGTGCATTTGTATTGTTAATTATAGGGAAAAAATAATAACACCTGTCCATGAAAAAAAAGTATGACTATATTGGGCCATATTCATATCACAGGTAGTATATAGCAGGTCAATTTAATTTATGCATTTGAAAAAACTTTATCAAGGATCTATTATATGCCAGGACCTGTTTTAGGGACTAGGATTAGAGAAGTGAACAAAAATAAGAAATAGTAATTGCTTCAATGAGCTTACATTCCTTTGGGGAAGAGAGGAAAATAAATCAGTCAAAATATAAACCTTACAGATGATGTGATGTTCTATGGAGTAAGAATAGTGGTCGACTGTGATTTTATTAAGGAAAGATTTAGAGAAAACTGCACAGAAAAGGTAACATTCAAACAGACACTTGAAGGAAGTCAAAGAAACCAGTCACAATGCATCGTTTTTGGTTACATGGTTTTATTGTATATAGGGACTAGTGAAGACAAAGATGTGAGAAATAGCAAAGAAGCTAGGATATGACTAGAGTGGGGTGAGTGAGAGTAAGAGATAGCAATGGTGGGTAATGCAGAGAAGGGAACGTCAGAGGATGAAGATTGTAGTGCCATCTGTTACTCAGAAAAAAAAAAGACTATATAGCCTAAATCGAGGACCAGGCCTTTTCTAAGATTGAGAAGATATTGAGAAAAGTTTTCTGATCATACTTCAGATTAAAAGGATGATTTTAACTACTCAGTTGAGAGTAGATGTTGGGAGGGACAAGGGTAGTAGTTGGAAAATCCCTCAGGAGGCAGGCAGCCCAGTGAGAGATTGTGGTTTGAACAAGGGTGTTATTGGTGGAAAGGGGAGAAGTGGTCAGATTCTGGGTGTAGCAATAAAACCCCAGGATCATAATGATTAGAATTCAAAACAACAAATTTGGGGCTGGAAGAAGGAAGTATGTGGGATTAGAAAGCAACAGCTACCTGATTATCTGTGACATTCTCAGTTTAGGGTAAATCCAATTCTGTGCAATTTTCACTGATTTTATTTTGGTGCTTTTTGTGGCTACACAGACTGACTAAAAATATCATTGTTGTTAACTCATAACAGGAACACACGTGTTGCATGATTAAAACTTTTGGAAACAACTTATTTTATTATAGCAGGTTTTATTTTATGTTAAAGGTGGAGCCATCAGCATCTGCTGATGGGTTGACTGTAGGGTGAGAAATAGAGATGTCTAGGAGTCTAGGATATTGAGGCCTGAGTGAATGGAAGCTGGTACCTACAAAGAGTGTTGATCTTAGTCAAGAAATAAAATAGCAACCTCTATTTAAGCATGTTAAATTTGTAAAGCTTATTATACATTAACCTGGATATTTGAACTAGTTGGGAGTATGAATCTGAAGGGAGACACCCATGTTAAGAGTATCTTTTAATTTTTTTTTCCTTTATTTCAATGGCTTTAGAGTGTATGCATAGTTTTTGGTTACATGGTTTTATTGTATAGTGGTGAAGAAGTCTGGTATTTAAGTGTATTCAACCATTCCTACCTGTTTTGTAGTTCTTCTTATAGAGATATTTCACCTCCTTGGTTAAATACATTCCTAGGCATTTTAGTTATTTTGCTGCAATTGTAAATGGAACTGAGTACTTGATTTGATTCTGTTTGATCGTTGTCAGTGTATAGCAGTGATGCTGATTTGTATGTGGTGATTTTGTATCCTGAAACTTTACTGAAATCATTTATCAAGTCCAGGGATCTTCTGTAGCCTTCTTTAGGATGATCTAAGAGTAAGACCATATCATTGGCATACAGAGATAGTTTGATTTCTTTTTTGTTTGTTTGTTTGTTTTTTGTATTTTTTTAGTTGGAGTCTCACTCTGTCGCCCAGACTGGAGTACAGTGGCTGCTCCCAGTCACCGCACCCTTGACCTGCTGGGCTCCGGCGATCCCTCCACCTCAGCCTTCCGAGTAGCCAGAATTACAGGCACGCGCTACTATACCCAGCTAATTTTTTTTATTTTATTGTAGAGATGAGGTCTCGCCTGCCCAGGCAGGTCTCAAAACCGCGGGCTCAGGCAATCCACTCACCTCAGCCTCTCAAAGGTGCGGAATTACAGGCTGAGCCACCGAGCACGGCTTTGATTTCTTTTTTAAAAGTTTTATTTCATCTCCCCTGATTGGTTTGGCTAGAATAAGAGTGGGGAAAGTAGACATCCTTTCCTTGTTCCATTTCTGAGGGGAAATGTGTTCAACACTTTTTCCATTCAGGATGACATTGGTGGTGGGTTTGTCATATGTGACTTTTATTATTTTGAGGAATGCTCCCTTTATGTCTATTGTGCTGAGAGTTCTTATCATGAAGGGATGCTGGATTTTAACAAATGTTTTTTCCTGCTTCAATTGAAATAATCATATCATTTTTGTTTTCAATTTCATTTATGTAGTGGATCCATGTTTACTGACTTGTGTATAGTGAACCATCCTTGCATCCCTGGGATAAAGCTCACTTAATCATGAAGATTTTTTTTTAAATGTGGTATTGAATTCAGTTTGCTAATGTTTTGATGAGGATTCTTGAGTCTACATTCATCAGAGATATTGGTCTCTAATTTTCTTTTTTTCGTCTTTCCTTGTTTTGTTATCAAAGTGATACTAACTTCATAGACTGAGTTAGGGAAAAATCTCTCCACTTCAATCTTATGGAATACCTCCAGTAAAATTGATACCAGTTTTTCTTTGAATGTCAGAAATAATTTGGCTATGAATCCATCAAGTCTGGGACACTACTTTTTTGGGAATATTTTAAATTATTGCTTCAATCTGGCTACCTATTATTTTTTTATCTGTGCAGAGTTTCTATTTCTTTCTGATTTAATGATGACTGGGCTGTATGTTTCCCAGAATTCATCCATTTTCTCTAGAATGTCTAGTTTTTTTGTTTTGTTTTGTTTTGTTTTGGGTAGAAATATCTGTGATAGTCTCAGATGATCTTTTGAATTTCCATTGCATCAGTTGCAATGTTCCCATTTTCATTTCATTTTTGTTTTTTTTTTTTTTGAGTTGGAGTCTCACTCTGTCACCCAGACTGGAGTGCAGTGGCTGCTCCTGGTCACCGCCACCTTATTCTGCTGGGCTCCGGTGATCCTTCTGCCACAGCCTTCCAAGTAGCTGGAACCATAAGCATGTGCTACCACGCCCAGCTAATTTTTTTATTTATTGTAGAGATTCAGTCTTGCCAAGTTGCCCAGGTGGGTCTCGAACCTGCAGGCTCAGGCAATCCACTTACCTCAGTCTCCCAAAGCACGGGATTACAGGCTAAGCCACCGAGCCCAGCACTATTTTCATTTCTGAGTGAGATAATTTGAATCTTCTCTCATCATTTCTTAGTTAATTTAGCTAATGGTCTATCAATTTTGTGTACCTTTTTAAATAACCAATTTTGTTTTATTTATCCTTTGTGTTTTTTCTTTCAATTTCATTTAGTTCTACTCTGATTTTCAATATTTATTTTCTTTTGCTAGACTCGGATTTGGCTTATTCATGTTTTTCTAATTCCTTGAGGTGTGATATTAGGTCATCAATATGCAATGTAGGCCTTAAGTCCTATAAATTTTTCTTCAAGCACAGCTTTGGCTGTGCCCCAGAGGTATTGATAACTTGTTTCATTGTTGTCATTTATTTCAAGGAATTATTTTCTTCTTGATTTCATTGTTGACCTAATGATCATTCAAAAGCAGATATATATATTTCAAATATATATATTTGAACATTTCTTTTCTTTTTTAAAATATTTTTTAGAAAAAATTCCCATAGGAGAGCACCCAAAGGGGTTGCCCCAACTTAAATGTTTTTGCTTGATTTCATGAGTTCTTTTTGTAGTTACTTTCTAGTTTTATTCCATTGTGGTCTGTAAGGTTGCTTGCTATGATTTCAATTATTTTAATGTATTGAGACTTGATTTGTAACCTATCATATGCTATAACTTGGAGAATGTCCTATGAGATGATGAGAAAAAAGTATATTCTGCAGTTTTGAGGTGGAATTTCTATAGATATTTGTTACGTCCATTTATTCTAGGGTCCAGCTTAATTCCAATGTTTCCTTATTGACTTTCTGACTTGATGATCTGGCAATTGCTGTCAGTGGAGTGTTGAAGTCTTCGACTATTACTGTACTGCTATCTCTCATTATTGTTATTATTATTATTAGCTCTAATAGAATTTGTTTAGAATTCTAATAGAATTTGTTTAGAATTCTGCAGTGTTAGGTGCATATATATTTAAAATTTTCATGTCTTCTTGTTGAATTGATTCCTTTATAATTATATAATAACCATCTTTTTCTTTTTTTTTTTTTACTGTTGTTAATTTAAAGTCTGTTTTATCTAATATGAGAATGGTAACTGCCTACTGGTTTTTGGTTTCCATTTGCATGGGATAATTTCCCCACCTTTAACTAGTGTCTATAGGAGTCTTTGTGTGTTAAATGGGTCTCTTGAAGGCAGCATATTATATATATATTTTTTTTTCTTTTTTTTTTTTTGCTTGTCTATATCTTTTTAATGGGACATTGAGATCATTTACATTCAGGATTAATTATTATATGTAAGGGTCTTGTCCATTAATCATGTTATTATGTTGTTATGTGGTTACTTTACTTAATTTTTTCTCCATTGTGCTGGTGTTCCATAAGCCTGTGAGCTTTACAATTTCTACTGTTTTTCTACTGGTGTATTTTGATCCTTCTCTTCGGTTTTTAAAATCTTTGGGGTACCCTTTTAGAACTAAAGGGAGCTCCCCTCTCTTACATTACACTATAGGAAAACCTCAGATGTGCATAATACCCATTAGGAAAACCTCATCTAATCACTAAACTTCACAATTTTTATTTTAAATACCTTTTCTTCAGTTGGCTGAGTCAATAATTAAAATTGGATATATTTATGTTCACTTATTTAGTAGCATTAACATCCCATAAATTTTATTTCTTACTTGAAACAAGATTGGCCTGATATTTATACCAGAAGAGACAGTCACTTCCTGTTATGACTCCAATGATCTATGAATTGCACACTCTACCTCCCAAGTGCCCAATTGAAATGCTTAAAATTTGCATTCATTTTAATAATATCACTAAAAGTGTATAAAAGTTTTTATTTAACAAGGCATTTAAACATATGTTAATTTACTTGAACTCCCAAAATAATACTGTAAAATATTGTGATTTACCTTAGTAGATAAGAGAAAGCAAGACAATAAACCCAAATCAGCTGTAAAGCAGAGATTATAAACCAAAAAGGCAGGATTCAAATCTAACTAGTCAATACTGAAACCAGAACACAGACCTCCATTTTATCATTTTATATTGTTTTTTCATTTTAAACCTCATGAAATTTTTTAGAAGAACTTATCATTCATAACTGTATTCTATGAAGAAGCTATATATTTGGCTGAGAAAAAGATAAATGTTAAATGAACTGAAAGGCTTAATATAATAATAATTGTTCTATATTTAAAAAGAACTAAAACAGTGAAATGTTTCTAAATCAATGAAATGTTAATTGTTTGAGGAGGTGCTAGATAACTCTATTACCTTGATTTGGTCATTGCACATTGTGTGCCTGTGTCAAAATACCATATGTATTCCATAGATATGTGTAACTATTATGTATCCATAAGAATTCAAAATGAAAAAGTTCAAAATAATTGCTTAGCAATAAAGAGAGAATTTAGTAAACTAAACAATTTTGTTAGAATTGAAGCATACTAGTTAAAATAACAATAAAATAAAAATTCACACATTATATCAGAAGATGGTTTTAAGAAAAAAATTTAATATCATTGAGATTGTGGTAAACTGAGAACATTTATGTATTCTGGAGAGAATTTTCAATTGACAAATCAGTATTGAAAAGCAGTTGCTATAATTTGTGTATTTACATTATCTTTAAACACATCCTGTAAACATAATTAAAAAATAGAAAAAGTTCATGTTCATGAGCATGCACTGCTAGTTTCAATGGTTAGGAACTAAGAATAATCACAGCTTTCAAAAATGGAAAAGTAGGAAATTAAGTTGTTATTTCTAGTCTACAAAATAATATGCTTTCACTTAAATGATAATTACAGATACATGAAGCAACCTAGACATGTTTATTACCAAATATAAATTGAAAGGAAACAAAAATATGCATTTATATTAGGAGTGCCACAATGAAAAAATTATATGCAAGTATACTGTCAAAATGTGGAAAGAATTTTAGCATTTCTGTTAAACTAGTCGGGGGTATAGGTAAATTTTTCCTGTTTTCCTAACAGTTATAATTACTATAGAGTGACTAAAAGGTAGTACAGTATATAGGATAATAATCTATATGAAGAGGGACCCACAAACCCTGGAATTATCTTTTGGAGAAGGAGTCTCATAGTACACTCAGAGTTTTTTCCTCCAAATCAAACCAACAACCAAAGTTTTTATCTGGAAGTTTTGAGGTTGCATCACTATTTGTGGAAGAAATGTCCCAAGTTGTTGCAAACAGGTTACTGGTTCTTCCACCGTGAAAACACACTTGCTCACATTGCACTGTGTTCAACAGTTTTTGATTAAAAAATGGCACAACCCCCGTGCCCCCACCTTATTCCTGGATCTTACTCTGTGTGACTTTTATTTGCATCCCTAGATTAAAAAAAAAAAAGTCCTCAAAGGGAAATGTTCGCCTGATGTGGAAGAGGTTAAATAAAACACGGCAGAAGTACTAACAGGCATTAAAACTGACAAGTTCAAAAATTGTTTTGAGCAGTAGAAAAAGCATCTTTATAGGTGTATGGCATCAAACAGAGAATACTTTGAAGGTGGCTGAAGTTTAAATATGTAAGAGTAAATATACAATTTTTTTATAAATAAATTCAGTTTTTTGAGGTTCCACCCCTGTGAAGTAAAGCCCATGTTTCCTCTTTGGTTCCACTTTCTTTCACTCTCTTTCACTCCAATGTCAAAACATCATGAAATGTGGACACTCCTGCCTCAGACAGATCTCCACTTTGTCCACTGTGTTCCACTTCCCCTCCTACCATCCTGAAGCAGACCATCACCATTGTTTGCTTTAATTACTATAATAGCATCCTTCCACAATTGCTTCTTCCTCTTTCAGTGTTAATTCTAGACTCTCTCTCCTTTGGCTCAGCTTTTCTGTCATAGAGATATTCTTGATACCCTCCATTAGATCATGATTTTTTCACATCTGAGTTCCCATCTTATCCCTCTTCTTTCCTTCTTCTGTGAACACTTACCTCACAACTCACTTCAGCATTACTAAATACTGTTCTCTGAAATCTTTCAGATTCTCTCTTCTTTTTCACTTATAAATTCATGGAAGACCCATGACTTAGTCTTTGGCTGTCTTACCTTTTCCAGTCTTTCATAGCTTTAAATTTCATAGATTTAAATTTCATTAAAATGTCAATTTTTTTCAAATTTATCTTCAGCCTCAAACTTCCACACAAGCCATAGACTTGAACATATCACCGCCTCCTTGACATCTCATGTAAGAAACATATATAAAAGACTGCCTCTTATATCTATAATTATCATTAAGTGAAAGCATATTATTGTACAAACTAGAAATTATTTATTTATTTATTTATTTTATTTATTTATTTTTTGAGTTGGAGTCTCACTCTGTCGCCCAGACTGGAGTGCAGTGGCCACTCCCAGCCACCACAGCCTTGATCTGCTGGGCTCCGGCAATCCTTCCGCCTCAGCCTTCCAAGTAGCTGGAACTATAGGCACGTGCTACCACGTCCGGCTAATTTTTTAAAATTTTATTGTAGAGATGAGATCTCGCCAAGTTGCCCAAGTGGGTCTCGAACCTGTGGGCTCAGGCAATCCACTCACCTTAGTCTCCCAAGGCGCGGGATCACAGGCTGAGCCACCGAGCCCGGCTTAGAAATAATTTAATTTACTATTTTTCATTTTGAAGACTGTGATTCCTCTCAGTTTCTTTTTATTTTTTACTTTATTTTATTTTATTTTTTATTTTAAAGATGTCAGGTACAATTCATGTTTAGGTATACAAATGTTCAGTATGCAGTTACCCTTGTTGATGAGGTGTGCCCCTCCTTCCCCTGGCAATTTCCCTCAACTGCCAGTACCACTCCTCATCCCCTGGCAGTTTCCTACTGCCAATTCCTTTCTTATAGTATTAAGATAATTGTTCAAGACCCGCTTACGAGTGAGAATATATGGTATTCTGTTCTTTGTTTCTGTGATAAATCTCTGAGGGTAATAGACTCTAAATCCATCCAAGTTGCTGTGAAGTCCATATGTTTGTCTTTCTTTATGGCTGCATAATATTCCACTGTGTATATGTGCCATGTTTTTTTTTTTTTTATCCAGTCCAGCTTTGATGGGCAACATGGTTGGTTCTATGTTTTTGCTATTGTGAATAGAACTGCAACAAACATGCTTGTGTAGGTATCTTTTTTTGTAGAATGATTTAAGTTCCTCTGGGTATATTCCCAATAGGGGTATTGATGGGTCATATGGAACTTCAGTTTCTAGTAATTACAGAAATCACCACACTGCCTTTCAAAGAGGTTGCACTAGTTTGCATTCCCAACAGCAATGTAAAAGCATTCCTTTTTCTCCGCATCCTCACCAGCATCTGTTGCTTGTTTTATTAAAGATGGTCATTGTTACTGGGGTTAGGTGGTATCCCAATGTGATTTTGATTTGCATTTCCCTGATGATGAGTGAGACTGAGCACTTTTTCACATGTCTGTTGACTACCCACATATTTTCTTTTTAGAAGTGTTTATTCATGTCTTTTGCCCGCTTTTTAATGGGGCTGTTTTCTTTTTTTCCTTTGGTGCATTTGAGTTCCTTGTAGATCCTAGATGTTAGTCTTTGTCAGATATACAGTTGGCAAATATTTTTTTCCCTTTGGTGGGCTGTCTCCCTGCTTTCTTGATGGTTTCTTTTGCTTTGCAGAAGCTCATTAATTTGATGAGGTCCCACTTGTCTGTCTTATTTCTTAAGGTTTTGGCCTTTAGGGTTCTGAATAGGAATTGGTTCCCAATTCCAATTTCCATAAGGGTGCCTCCTGCGTTTTCTAAGATTTTGATAGTTTGAGGTTTTATGTTTAGGGTTTTTATCCATTTAGAGTTAATTTTTGTGTGTGGTAGGTAGGGGTCCTGTTTCAATTTTCTGCATGTGGTTAGCCAGTTTTCCCACCACCGTTTATTGAATAGGTTCTCCTCTCCCCAGTGGTTGTTGTAGGAGGCTTTGTCAAAGATGTGTCAGCTGAGAAATTGAGTCTTTGCTTCCGGAATCTCTATCTTGTTCCATTGGTCTATATGCCTGTTCTTGTATCAATACCAGGCTATTCTGACTACTGTAGCCTTATAGTAAAGTTTGAAGTCTGGACATGTGATACATCCTGCTTTGTTTCTTTTGCTAAGGATTGTTTTTGCTATTTGTGGTCGTTTATGTTTCCATATGAATTTCTGTATTGTCATTTCCAGGTCTGAGAAGAATGGTGTTGATAATGTAATTGGTATTGTTTGAATCTGTAGATTTCTTTTGGCAGGATGGACATCTTAACAATGTTGATTCTTCCTATTCATAAGCACAGAAAATATGCAAATGTTTGTGTCTTCTTGGATTTCTTTAAGCAGTGTTTTGTAGTTCTCATTGTAAAGGTCTTTCACTTATCTTGTTAGGAAGATGCCGAGGTATTTCATTTTTTGTGTGTGTATGGCTATTATGAATGGGATTGTGCTTTTTATTTGGTTCTCTGCCTGCTTATTGTTGGTGCATAAGAATGAAACTGTCTTTTGCACATTTATTTTTTTACCCCATGACTTTGCCAAAGTCCTTTATCAGTGCAAGCAGGTTTTTGACAGATTCTTTTGGATTTTCAAGGTATAGGAGCATATCATCAGCAAAGAAGGATAACTTGACTTTCTCTTTTCGTGTTTGGATATGCCTGATTTCCTTCTCTTGTTTAATTGCCCTAGCTAGAAATTCCAACACAATGTTGAACAAGAGGGCTGAGAGTAAGTAGCCTTGTCTTGTTACAGTTTTCAGAGAAAATGCTTCCAGTTTCTGTTCATTCAGCAACATGTTAACTGTGAGATTTTCATAGTTGGCAGTTACTATTTTGAGGTATCTTCCTTCTACACCTAGGTGTCTGAGGGATTTTATCAAGAAAGGATGCTGGATTTTTTCAAAAGCTTTTTTCTGCATCTAATGATATAATCATGTGGTTCTTGTTTATACATCTGTTAATGTATTTAATTACACTTATGGTCTTGCAACTGATAAACCAGTCCTGCATCCTGGGGATGAATCCTACTTGGTCATGGTGGGTGTTTTTTGAGATATGTTTTTGGATTCTATTTGCTAGAATTTTGTTGAGGATTTTTGCACCTATGTTCATAAGGGATATTGACCTGTAGTTCTCTTTTTTGTTGGATCTTTACCTGGTTTGGGTATCAGTATGATGTTAACTTCATAAAATGATTTGGGGAAAAGTCCATCCTTCTCAACTGTCTGGAATAATTTCAGTAGGATTGGTATCAGCTCCTCCATGTACATTTTGTAGAATTCTGCTGGAAAGACATCCAGTCCAGGGCTTTTTTTTTTGTAGGTAGTTTTTGTATGACAGAGTCAATTTTCTGGGTTGTTATTAGTCTATTTGGTGTCTCAATGTCTTATTCTTTCAGCCTGGGGAGGTTGTGTGATGGCAGAAAGTCTTCCATTTCATTTAGATTATCAAGTTTGTTTCCATAGTGGGTGTACATAGTAATCTCTGATAATCTTTTGTATTTGTTCATGGTCAGTTGTGATTTGATCTTTTGTATTTCTGGTGTCTATTTGGGCTTTTTCTCTCTTTTTCTTGGTCATTCTGGCTAGGGGTCCATCAATCTTGTTAATTCTTTCAAAGAACCAGCTTTTTGTTTTGTTGATGTTTTCTATGATATTTTTGTCTTATATGTCCTATATTTGTGTTCTTATTTAGGTGATTTGAATTCTTCTGCTGAAGTTGAGGTTTTGGTGATCTCTTTACACCTACCTTAGGTGATTTGTCAGGCTCTCCACTTGAGATCTTTCTGTTTTCTTGGTGTGTGCTCATAGAGATATAAAGTCCCCTCTCAGAACCACTTTCGTAGCATCCCAGAAGTTTTGGTAAGTTGTTTCTTCATTTTCATTTGTTTCCAGGAATCTTTTAATTTCTGCTTTGATTTCAGTGTTGACCCAGTAGTTGTTCAGCATCATACTGGTTAGTGTCCATGTCTTCGTGGGCTTTGGGGAAATTTTGTTGGTGTTGATATTTATTTTTATTGCACTGTGGTCTGAGAAGATGCATGGCAATATTTTAACCTTATGGAATTTGCTGATGCTTGATTTATAGCCAGGAATATGATTGATCTTGGAGTATGTTCCATATGGTAATGAGTAGAATATATATTCTGTAGGTGTTGGGTGGAATAATATGTAGGTATCTATTAATTTCATTTGGTTGAGTGTCAAGGTTAGGTTCTGGATCTCTTTGTTGATTTTTTTTCCTAAATGATCTATCTAGGGCTGTTAGTGGGGTATTCAAGTCCCCTGCTATAATAGTTTTACAGTCTATTGTTTTTGGTTAACTTAGTAGTTGCTTTATAAATGCTGGTGCTCCTGTGTTGGGTGCATATAGGTTTAGGATGGATATTTCTTGTTGATGGATTTGAACCTTTTATCATTATGTAGTGTCCCTTTATATCTTTTTTGATTTTTGATAGCTTAAAAGTTGTTTACTCTGATATTAATATGGCAACTCCTGCCTCGTTTTCTTCTCTGATACGGGCTCTAGATTTGTTCTATTTTGAAGCAGGACTGTGGGTGGGAAGCTTTGCTATCTTTTGTAATTTTGAAAGTTGAATAGGTAGGAGATGGGGAACTAGGATTCAGAAACAACTTGCAAATCACAATGTTCACTGATTGTGGTGTGTGTTCCCTGAGATCCACTCTCCACCACCACTCTATATGATGATGCAAAGTTTACATGTGTGTGCCCCCTGAGTCCAAGATACAGTGACAGCAATGAGGAGCATAGAGAGAAATAGAATGAAATAAAATGGATAGGAATTAAAAAAGAAAAGAAAAGAAAAAATCACAGAACAATGAAAGCAGAATCCAAATCAAAAAACAACTGAACACACACACCACAGACATACTCCCCCACCCCAAACAAACTGCAATAAAACAAAGTGAAATAAAACAAACAACAAGAACAACAACAGAAAAAAAACTGGAAAACTAAACACATACACACACATAAACACACGCACACACACCTAGCCCAAAATGAATGGAGAAGAAAAAGAGAAAGACCACAAAAAAGTATCCCCAAAACCAAAATAATTCAGATTGAACCTTCACACATATATTGACACACACCTTAAACTAAAAAATAAAATAAAGAGAAGAACAAAGAGCAAAAACAAACCAACAACAACAAAAAAACCTGAAAGATGAACACTCAATCATTCACAAGCACACATAAATAGAAAAAAAAGAAGAAATAAAAGGAAAGGAAAAAAGGGGGGTGATAGTCTCCCCTGCAGAGCTTCAACCTCCTTCACTCTCTCCCAGTGTCTAGAGCAGGGAAGGAGGAGGGGCAGTGGGGGTGGGTGGGACTGCAATCCTACCCTCCCTCTCTCATATGATCAGGGAGATCCCCTCCAGTGGGGAGGTATAGGCTTGTCTCTTCCCAGGGATTGCCTCAACCAGGCCTATCCTGGAATGGAGTTCTCCTACTGTGACTGATGTCCAGACGCTACCTGTCTGGACAGGTGTCCCTCTCAGTTGAGGCCCATCTGTGTGGCTCTGACATTGAGAGGATTGCTGGAGAGTAGACGGTTTGTGTCAACCCTGGACTTATCACTTATCTCTTTGGATTTCTTCCTCCTCCTTTTCTGACCAGTTCTTTGTTCTGTGGTTGGATCAGGGTAGGGGGTGTGGCACCTGGGACTCAGTACTTGTCAGGTCCCTCCATAGTTTGTGCTTTTAGGATATTCCCTCTGGTCGCAGTCAACCCCTGAGTACTTGATCTGCCAGCTATAGAGATCAGGTCTGTTGCTCCATGGTGAGCAAGTTGGAGCACTTTCCTGCTCCACCTTCAAAATGGTGGCATGGTGCCTCCCTTATCCTCTCTGGTGGGACTCTGCCTCTGGGCTCCCTCTGTAACCCCTGCTGCCAGTGTCCAGACAGGTACTGAAGTGGTGAGGCGAAGCCTAGAGCCAGCAGTCTCTCCTGTTGCAGTGCTGAGGCAGGGATTGGAGTTGGGTAGTCTTTCCCTGCCAATTCTTCACAGGAAAACTTTTGTCATTTAAAAAAAAATTATGAGCTGGGCTCGGTGGCTCAGCCTGTAATCCCATACTTTGGGAGGCTGAGGTGAGTAGATTGCCTGAACCTGTGGGTTCAAGACCCGCCTGGGCAACTTGGCCAGACCTCATCTCTACAATAAATCAAAAAAAAACTAACCGGATATGGTAGCGAGTGCCTGTATTTCCAGCTACTTAGAAGGCTGAGACAGAAGGATAGCTGGAGCCCAGCAGGTCAAGACTGCGGTGGCCAGGAGCGTGTCACTCCAGTCTGGGCAACAGAGTGAGACTCCAACTCAAAAAATAAAAAATAAAAATAAAAAATAATAAAAAAATTTTTAAAAATTATGCTCATCTTCTGCAACCTGGGAAACACCAGGGACCAAGCAGAGAAGCTGCGGCACCAGCTGCTATACCAAGAGGGCCCTGGTCACTTACTCATGAGTCCCCTCAGTCCATCTCTCCCAGCATTTTCTTCCCAGGAAATGTTTTGTTATTAAAAAGAAAAAAAGATGCTTGGTTTCTGTGTCCTGGGAGTTGCTAGGGTCCAAGCTGAGCAGCTGTGGCACCTGGCTGCACCAGGAGAATCCTGGCCATCTGCTCCCTAGCCATCACTCATTCAGCCACTCACATGATCACTCACTCACCAGCATGCACACAAAAATTTTCAGTACATTCACTCACTCACACCGGGACTCACATACTCTGGCTTGCTGCCATTTTACTGACCCTCCCCTATTCTCATTTTCTAACCACTGAAACTTGCGGTGCATGTTCATAAATACAAACCTTTCCTATTTTTTCATTATGTTTACAGGATGTGTTTTAAAATGATGTAAATTAACAAATCATTTCAATCTTACCACTTATCATCAGATTTAACATCATAACTCTTTTCTAAGTCATGCACACCTCATATTTTCTCTAATTCAATAGCATTTTAAAGTCTCTTTGCTTCTACCCTTGCCTCTTCTATTATCTATTCTTCATATATTACTAAGAGTTATGTTTTTAGAAGGTAAATATGATTTCATCATGTACCAGTGTCAAAACTGCTAATGACTTCCTGTCACACTTGAATCAAAAGTCAACCATTTGCTCTGGTCTGCAAGGCTCTACATCTGCTGGTTTTCACTGACCACTCCAATCATAACTCATTCCACTCACTTCCATGCTACTGTGTTCCAGCAGTAAAGTTCTTGCTATTCCTAGAAACCACCAAGCTATTATGTGTTTCAAAACCTTTTCTTTTTTTTTTTTTTTTTTTTTTGAGTTGGAATCTCACTCTGTCACTCAGACTGGAGTGCAGTGGCTGCTCCCGGCCACCGCAGCCTTGACCTGCTGTGCTCCAGTGATCCTTCAGCCTCAGCCTTCCAAGTAGCCGGAATTACAGGCATGCGCTACCACGCCCGGCTGATTTTTTGATTTATTGTAGAGACGAGGTCTCGCCAAGTTGCCCAGGTGGGTCTCGAACCCGCGGGCTTGGGCAATCCACTCACCTCAGCCTTCCAAAGGCACGGTATTACAAGCTGAGCCACCAAGCCTGGCTTCAAAACCTTTTCAACTGCTGTTTTCTCTGACCAAAATTTTATTCTCCCAAATTTTCACATCTCACTTTCTTGAGCTTCGTTTGGTTTTTTACCTTTAAAAAATCCTACCTCATCGTATTTTATTTTCTTCATATAATTAATTTGCATTATACATGATGGCTGCGATTTTTGTTTTTATTCCATCAAAAATGTCAAATACTCATTAGTATCCTTGATACATAGTAGATACTCAACAAATATGGGATAAATGGACAAAAGTTTTATCATATGTATTATATTATTTATTATTCACTATCTCCTTCCCCAGAATGTAAGTTCAGTCTTATTCACACATATATTACCAGTGTCTAGAACTATGCTTTACATATAGTGGTCTCTCAAACTACTTGTTAAAATAACAAAATAAAGGACCTTTTCTTTATCCCTCCATTCCCTTAATTATTCCTAATGTTAAAAGTATATTCACTTTATCTTTCTATGTTAACATACAATTAAAAATTTTTAAACTCCTTTTGGCAGGGCTGGATACCAATGGTTAAAAAAGACATTCATTGATGGTACACTGGAAAAACATTTAGAGCAAAAATTTATTGAAGTGTTAAAATGCTTTCTACTTCTTATTGAATGACATAAAGAAAAAGACTATGAACTTGAAAATAGCTACTCCTTCTGTCTGCCAATTGTCCTTAATTATAACAGATGTCATTCATTTTTTAAAAATTTAAACATCACTGTTCCTTACGAAAATGTAGCTTGCTATTTAACATAACTAGAAGACTTCAAAATGCTGAATTGTGAAACTGGGGTAATAGAAAAGTTCTACATATCAGACTAATGAATCATAAAATGTTTTAGCTTCCCACTTTCAATTCACTAATGTCTAAATCCAGTGACCCATTTATAATCATTGGTTGCCTATCTGCTCAAAATTTTATTTTCTGAAATAAAATTCTATTTTGAAAGAGAAATGGCTTACCATATCAAATAGAGTTTTTACATAAATTATAATAAGTGATTTCACTATGGTTTTTTAAAAATAAATGTTATATACATAGATATTAAACTATTTGACATGTTTGGGAGGATATTACTAAAATTAATTCTTTTAGAGTTGTGTCACTGTCTACCTAACTACTTGAATGAATGTCATTATTAAGACTATATCATCACAGGTCCAAATGTATCATTATAAAAGATATTGTTCTTATGACTGTAGAGCAAGCAGATAGACAGTAAATGAATATCCCACAAGATTATCACAATAGTGAATATATCTGATTTTCAATCTAGTTATTTTGGCATTTTCAGAAAAAGAGTTAGAACAGAAAATTGAGTATCAATTTCTAGTAAGATTTAAAGTTTAAAAACATTTTTTGATGTATCTCAAAGATAACAAACTGAATAAATGTGTGAAGAAATCTCATAGGTAGAAGTACACAGATTCTGAATTGGTTAATAAACCGGCTTAAGCTAAGTAACCAACACAATAAGTGAAAAATGCTCCATAAATAGTAAGAAAGTAGCTTGTGATCTCCTTCTACCTGTGTCTTCACTGTTCATAATGTGATACAGCATGGCTATGCTCCACTTCAGGGCCCCATGGGCAATTTCCTCTGCTCTGCTCTGGTCTAGTCCTCCCATTACCTATCACCAGCAAATAGGCAACTGTCCACTTTCTCTCTTCTTTATTGTGTCTTTATATATCTTATTATTATACTTAATATTGTACAAAGTGCTCAATAAATTATGATTTTTAAATTATTCATCAAATATCATATTTTTCACCTTTTCTGAGAATCTAGGAGGATTCCTGGCATTTAGCAGTTTCTAAATAAATGCCTGGATAAATTGCATTTCCTTACTTGACTACATTGTATTGGAGAAAAAAAATAAATTTCATTCTTTTTAAGTAGCATTGAGGAAAAATTCATTGGAATAAAATGATGCATGTTATATAAATGAAAAAGTAGGAGAGCTAAATTAAGTTTTTTTGGACTTTGAAGTGAAATGTACATGTTCTTTTTTCACATTGCAAACTGAAAATGCATGTTTCTGCTAACATCTAATAGACAAAATGTATTTATCCTTGTAAAACTAGTACTCTTTCTAGGAAGAATATAGTGTGGATTAATTCTATTAAAGACAGACTTTAGAATTACAATTTAGTTAATTGGAACTTTACTTGCAGTTCACTTCTCACACATAGGAATTTTTATACTATTCAATGAAATGATGTTTTTATAGCCCTTGGAAGTTGATTTACCTGTTGTTGGGAATTTCAATGCTACAATATAATATGTTAGTGTATGTGATAATATGAAAAGTACTACCATAATAAGTAACAAAAGAAAGGATATCAATATTTAATAATTCTTGTTGTACATCAAACCATATTTACAATTAAATGCGTTTTTTTAAGTGTATAATTCTAACTTTAGTAGCTATGCCCTTGGCCTCAAATATTTCATTTTGTGAGTTCTATAAATGCATTTGGAAGTAATATGATTTTAAATATTATTTCATATGTATAATTTAGAAATGATTTTTTGTACATTTAACTTTGTGTTCATTGATTAAACAAGCATTTACCATAAACCTAAAACTAGACATAAAAAAATAACATTTAATTGAATTCCTAATACAAATACTAAATGTGGCAGGCAAATAGGCTTGTTTGTGGCTTTGCATATATTTCTAATAGTAATTCTTCAAAAGTGTTATTTTTATTCACATTTTGATGAGAATAAAAGCAGAATTAGAAGGTTAAGTATTTTGTCAAAGAATGTATTAAACTGGTATACCTAGGAATACAACACAGACACACACACACACACACATACACACACACACACACACATACCCTACACATTAACATTATTAAAGGGACATATTATTTAAGAAAAAGAGGCACTAAGCACAGAAACATTCTTCGTGGGTGAGAATCTCAACTCTGCCAGCTAATAAGAGTGTGTCATTAGTCAATATATTAAAATTATCTGCATCTAGACTCCTATATCATTACCCTACATCATAAAATTTCTGTGAGGATTAAAACATGTAAAACACTCATCATATTCACACATGTCCCAATTTAAGTACTCAATAAAAACTTTATGATACTTAGCATTTTTCACTACCCAATAGGTACACTGTCTGCTATGGCCTTGACATTGATGGCTTTGTGTTTATCCTCCTGCCATCCATTTCTTGCCTGGACTCTTCAGCAGCAATAGAGACAAGGATGGAAGCTAGCATGGAGACCTAATCAAAGACTTCTTGCAAAGATAGTGACTTGTATATTGTTTTTTGTTTGCATGTTTTTATTCCCCTTTCTAACATTCTCACTGGTATTTGAGACTGAGATATTATCCCTTGAAGAACCAATATCTGGTAATTTTATTAGCAAACAATTCTAACCATAATTTTCTATTCTAATTTTTCATTGAGAATCAAGGGCTTAATATAAATAAAGTGTTTTATAGAAAACTTTAAGGTTAGAAAAATCTAATAATAGGTTGGGCTCAGTGGATCAGCCTGTAATCCCAGCACTTTGGGAGGCCAAGGTGAGTGGACTGCCTGAGCCCGCAGGTTTGAGACCCACCTGGGCAGCTTGGTAAGACCTTGTCTCTACAATAAATAATAAAAAAAAAGCTTAGCCAGGCATGGTAATAAGTAAATCTTATTAATATCTCTACCATTCAAGGATGGCATCTATTAATAGTTTACTGTGTGCCTTTCTCTATTTTTCATATATATATTCACACATATTCATACACAGTGACATTTTTATAAACTATTTTTAAACCAAAGTCGTGTTTTTACTTAAAATATAAAGAGAAGTCCTTATATTAAATATTATTTTACGTCGGGCTCGGTGGCTCAGCCTGTAATCCCGCACCTTTGGGAGGCTGAGGTGAGTGGATTGCCTGAGCCCGCGGGTTCGAGACCCGCCTGGGCAGAGAGACCTCATCTCTACAATAAATCAAAAAATCAGCCGGGCGTGGTAGCGCATGCCTGTAATTCCGGCTACTTGGACGGCTGAGGTGGAAGGATCGCCAGAGCCCAGCAGGTCGAGGCTGCGGTGGCCGGGAGCGGCCACTGCACTCCAGTCTGGGCGACAGAGTGAGACTCCAACTAAAAAAAAAAAAAAAAAAAAAAATATTATTTTACTAGGTAATTTTTATGACTATACATTATTTCATTGAGTAAATGTATCATAATGTGTTGTACCAGGGCCTTATTATTACACCAGGATGTTGCTTTCAATTTTTCAGTCTAATAATACTCTAAGAAACATCTTTGTATGTGTATGTCCATTTCTGTGTCTGTGTGTACATATGAATCGATATACATATATATTTCTGGTTATTTCTCTACGGTAAAAATTCAGATAGAAAACTTTATGGTCAAAGATTAGACACCTACTGAAGGGAGACTTTTGGAAATAAAACAATTTGAATGCTCATGCATAATGACCAAAATTACAGAATTTTCTCCCAATTCATCATAAATTGTTATTTCATGAGAGAACAGAATTGTATACATCTTAGCTGTAGGTACAGTTTGTAAGCCAGAGAAAAAATTAGACATTTTGTGGAACGCCCAGAACAATTGGAAGATTAAAAAGGCAGTTATGTAAGACAGGACGTTTTTGACGTTAGGACCATGAAGCCAAGGCAGATAATAGAATAAATTCAGAGGAAGCCTAAATATAAAGATAGTTAAAAGGACACAATTAAAATCAAACATTTAAGGCAATATGTATCATTCTTAATTGAAAAAACATTTACCAAGTCTCTACAAAGAAGGTTCAATAACCAAAGGATTCACATTTTTACATTACTTGGAATTAGACACAATTCTCAATGCAATTACTTTGCTTTATGGAATGAATTCATATGTTGCATTATGGACTCAATTCATATGTTGAATTACTAACACACAATGTAACTGTATTGGAGATAAGGCCTTTAGGAAAGTAAATAAGATTAAATGAGGTCATAAAGTGAGCCCTAATCCCCTAATCTCAGAAAGCTCATGTTTTACAAGAAGACAAAGGAACTTCAGAGGCTTCTATCTCCCTCTGTGCACATCAAGGAAAAGATTCAGCATAGAAGACCTATGCCTGCAAGCCAGAAAGAGAGTCCAGAAACAATCCACAGGTACCTTGATATGAGACTTCCAGTATCCAAGACTGTGAGAAAATAAGTTTCTGTTGTGTAAACTATTCAGTAGTATTCCGTTACGACAACCTGAACTGACAAATATTTTGTAAAATCTGTCTATATGCTTATCTACAACACAACCATTGAAAACTCACCAAAATATCCCTTTTTGTTTGACCTAAATCAATACTATAAATTGAATATACAGTTTATAAATAAATGTACATAGATTAGAATGAATATGTAGCCCTGGAACTAGTTCACAGAAAGAGAAGTTCTTCCTATAGCTAGATACACCTACTTTCGCAAGGACACCCAAGAGAGGAGTTATATCACTTGGACTCTGTGGCGGACACTGTGACACACCACCATCCAGATTCCTCTTCTATGAAGCACATGTTGCCCCCGCTTTGATGAGCTGACAGGCAACAACCTTCAGCTGTCAGCTCCTTCAGGGATTACATCGCTACAGAGAGCTGCCTTGCTCAAGGTCAAGCTTTTTCCTGGTATAGCCTGTGCTGAGTGACGAATCCATCAGGAATATAAAGGCCTGGTCATCAAAGCCCATCTTGGGATAATTGAAAGGGGAGTTCTATCTCTAGACCTCTCCATCTGGTAGGCAGACGCTGCCATTGGCCACATTGCGGCTTAACTTCTCCCTCTGCCAAATCCTCTTCCCACCTTTTTCCACAGGTGCTGCTCCCAAGGGCACAGCTAAATAGACACCCAGCATGCTAAATTCTATCTCAGAGACTGCTGCCCTGGGAACCCCACCTGTGGTAAAGAGTGGGTAGAAGAGGTTACAATAATATTTGCAGGTGTTTAATTGCATGACTGCCTGATTGCCTTTGCCTAGAACAACCCTAAGAGGGAAACTGTGCCCTTTATGCCAAGCCAATTGCCTTACAAAACCAGACAGACCTAGCTATTGTAGCATAAGACTGTATTAGCCTAATTTTTTTTCACTCTAGTTATGTAAAAAATATAATTCAATGATAAATATCTTCTGTCCTAAATCAGTTTTTATTATTAGTTTTACTATAGATTACTTTTATTTTAAAAAGACTATATTTTAAACTAGATATACTAACAATGAAAGTTACACTTAGAGAGCTAATAATATAAAATTCAGATTGCTATTGAGACTCTTTCAAATGGGTGTGATATTTGTAAAGTAGATAACCCTATTCATTTATGTTTTCTATTGTAATGGAATTCTTGTGGTCAGTTTTCTTCACAGCATTGTCTGTTTCTTCTCTTCTGGCATCAGTCCCTGCTTTCCCCTTCCCTAAAAAGACTATTTTCCCCATCTTCACCCTGTCTTCGAATCTTCAAATCTGTTTTGACAGTTTCCTTCTCTGTGATATCGAGGTCACTTAATTTCTCTGAGCTTTAGTTTTCTTTTCTGTAAAACAGGAGAAAATGTTTAACCGTGATAACTGTGATGTAAATTAGATGAGACAATGTGTGAAAAACAAAGAGCATAGTGAACATAGTACCTAACACATACCAAAGACTAAGTAATTTGTTTTTCTCTGTGTCTTCCTGAGAGAAAAACTATGAGACAATCTGCAAAATAAGAAAGACCTTAGGACTAATTGCAAATAAATGGTAGATGTACTAAGGTAGGGAAATATATCGCATTGGTTTTTTATTCAAGTTGTTTATGGGGCACTATTGTATGCTAGAGGTATAATTATGCGCAAGATAAACTCTCTTGACTCAAGTACCTTACTGTCTAGTGGGGTATTACAGACCAAAAATGGTGATAAGTGAGAGTGAAATGGTGACTGCGCACATAGGAAGAGTGAAATGGAACAGTGCTTTCTTTTACTCATAGCTATGTTTTCTAAAAAACAATTAAGAACATCCAGAGGGAGAGTTAGGTTTTTGCCCTGTATTAATACAAAGACAGTGTTGACTGTAGGCATCAGACTTGCTTCCAGAACAGAGGTTACTCCCAGCACTAATATAAAGAAAATGGTGAAATGTTTCTAATCTTCAAACATAGCCCCTAAGTAAAACATTTAGCATGCCCAAGTCTGACAAATGTTTCTGTAGTGCTGCTAATAGGAAATAAATAATGGCCAGGAAAAAATATAGATCTGAGGGGTGACTTTTATGAAATAGGAATAATGGAAAATTAAGGGGCTAAAAAGCATGTCTTTGTGAATCATTGTGCCAAAAAAAGCACCACTGTGTATGTACCATTATTACAATAAATAATGGTATACAAATGTATATACACCATTATTTGGCCTTCTTACTCCACCTTCATTGCAGAGAACTTTGCTTTCAATGAAATAAACAGTTCAAGTGAATATCATTGATTCAACATAGTTTTCTGGAAACCTCCAGGCTTTGAAATGAACATAAATGTCAATTGTTTGCATTATCTCTTTTGTGTTGTGAAAAGCAATGGAATTATGCAGTATGTTATATAGTATTATTTCTAAAAGGAAAAAATAACTTAGAAGATGTTATCCCTGACTTATAATAGAAAAGCACTATTTGGAATTCAATACAGCTTTCAAGTAATAACAGTAAGTTCTTCTTTAATTTATCACAAGGAGTAACAGCAAAAGATACCAAACCAAAAAAGTAGTGGGGGAGGAGGCATTTTTTGAAAGATTGAAAGTATACATAAAATAACTAGATAAAATGGAATTGAATGAAGGAAGGAAAGGAGAAGGCAAAAATGTGATATTCAATACATGCTGAGCACTTTACATTCATTCCCCTAGTTACTCATTACAACATTTTATAGATATAGAATCTGAGGCTCAGAGAATTTTAGTTGGCCACCCAAGCTGACCCAGTTAGTAAAGAAATATTTAGGTTTGAGTCCAATTATTCCACATTCCAAAGAACATGTTTACTCTCTTAATATGTCTCAGATTGCTAAAGAAAAATAATCTCCTTCTGCTTATTAAGATGAATAACAATGCTTCTATCGATAACTCTGATCCAAATCCATCATGTGTGGCAGCTTGAGTACCTGTGACTTCAATGTTTACTCTGTCATCTCCACTATGGAGTGAGAAATATGATGATTAAAGAAGGATAGTAAATTGACAAGCTCAGTTTGATGTTTTCAACTGAAATCAGTTTCTCTATCATAGACACAAGAACTTCTAATTTTCCAAGATTTCAGGGTAAGAAGACTTTATTCACTCTTCTCTTTGGTCAAAAGTCTTGGATACACTGTTCTTTCTTCAGTTTCTCCAACATGAGATGGTATCACCTGCTCCCAGGACTTCTGTCTCCAACGTCTGGAAAGCTTATTCCAAGTTCTTCCCCCTGCCAACACACACTTGGGGGTTCCAGCTCTCTTTTCGACCTCCATTCTTATATATCAGGGTGAAAAACCTGACTACATCAGTTCTTTTCATTATACGAAATTTAAAGTACTAGATAGCGCCTAAAAAAATCATGTATAACACCACTGTAAATTTTTGTTTATTTATTTGTTTGTTGTTTTTAAAGATGTGGGGTCCAATTCAGGGTTAGGTATACAAATGTTTATTATGCGGGTATCATTGTTGATGAGATGTGTCCCTCCTTCCCCTGGCATTTCTCTTCAACTACCCATTGTAAATTTTCATTTATTTAGTCAGATTTAAAATATTTTGCTTCCCATAAGTTTCACAAGAACATACTATAGATTTCTGTTGTTTTTATACTTCTCATTGCATTGGTACGATGTAGTTTTAATAAAAGCTTAAGTGAATAAATAGTGTTTCCTCCCTTTCCTGGAAAATACCCTATGTGCCTCTTCCTTTTCTCTTAGTAACTGAGTAAACTTGTGATATATTGAAAAGACCATGAACTTTGGCATACTCTCAAGTGTAAATCTAAGAATTGCTACTTAATATTTGATTTTGCATAATGTATTTACTTCATGGAACCTCTGATTCCTTCTCTATTTAAATGAGTATAAATTCATAGCTCACAGAATGTTCCAATTTTTAATGAGGTATCAAAATACTATGTGCCATTAGCAAGTGTCAGTTCCTAAACTCTGTGCTCATGCCTTCCTTCTCACAAACATGGTTAGTCGATACGTAACTTTCATCTTTCAGATGCTCTATTTGATATAAGTTAATCAAAATAAAAAGTTTTACCTCCTCCTTGATCATCCTTAGATAAAATTTCTAATTTAACCATGGTGGATTTGTTGGTACCACAAGAGTTAGTATTGTTAATTCTAATTTTTATTTTATTCTAGTTTTATGGAACATGTTTATTTCTCTATTTTCTTCAATTGACAAACATTTAATATCTTTTAAGCACCAGGTACTCTGCTAAGCTTTGTATCTATGTTCATCAGGAATTGTGGTTTAGAGTTTAATTTCTTTGTTGTTTTGTTGTGTATTTTCCTGCCTTTGGTATCAGGATGATACTGGTTTTGTACAATGAGTTAGTGAGAATCCCCTCCTAACTCATACCAGCTATTCCTTGAAAGTCTGGTAAAATTCAGCTGGGAGTCCATCAGGTCGTGACTTTTTTTGTTGTTTTGGGGATACTTTTAACTACTGTTTCAATCTCATTACTTGTTATTGTTTTGTTTAGGGTTTCAATTTCCTTCCTTATTCAAAGTGGGGAAGTTGTATGTTCCAAAAATGTATGCCTTTTCTCTAGATTATCTAGTTTGTTTGCTGGAGGTGTTCATAATATCAAATGATCTTTTGTATTTTTGTCTTATCAGTTGTAATGTCTCCATTTTCATTTCTGATTGAACTAATTTATATCTTCTTTCTTCACATTTTAATTAATCTAGCTAGTGGTCAATCAATTTTATTTACCTTTTCAAAGAAACAACTTTTTGTTTCATTAACCCTTTGTATTTGTTTATTTCAATTTCATTTAATTCTGATCTGATCTGTTATTTCTTTTTTTCTATTAGGTTTGGGTTTGGATTGTATATGATTTTCTAGAG
The DNA here is from genome assembly GCF_000164805.1 of Carlito syrichta. NCBI lineage: Eukaryota > Metazoa > Chordata > Mammalia > Primates > Tarsiidae > Carlito > Carlito syrichta. Next base: position 108,242 of record NW_007257558.1, read on the forward strand.
TCTTGTTGTGTGACCTTAGGTTATCAATATGTCATCTTAATAATGTAGATCTTAAGCTCTATATATTTTCCTTTGAGCACAACTTTATCTGTCTCAGAGGTTTTGATAACTCATTCCATTGTTTTCATTCATATCAAGTAATGTTTTAATTTCCATCTTGATTTCATTGTTGATTCAAGGATCATTTAGGAGCAAATTGTTTAACTTCCATGTTTTTGTTTGGCTTCACAAGTTCTTCTTAGAGTTAATTTCTAGTTTTATCCCATATGGCTTGAGAAGGTGCTTGATATGAGTTAAATTCATTTTAATTTATTGAGACTGGACTTGTGGCCTATAATATAGTTTAGTTCCATGTGCTGATAAGAAAAATGTATATTTTGTAGTTTGGAGTGGAATGTTCTGTATATGTTTGTTAGTTCCATTTGTTCTAGGGTCCAGTTTAATTCCAGTATTTTGTTCACTTTCTGCCTTGATGATGTGTCTCTTGCTATCAGTGGAGTGTTGAAGTCTCCCACTACTATCTTAGTGCTGTCTGTTTTTCTTTGTTTTAGCTATAGCAGAAATTGTTTTATAAAGCTGGGGGCTGTAGTATTAGCTGCATATATATTTTAAATTGTTATGTTTTCTTGTTGTATTAATCCCCTTACAATTGTATAATATTCATTTTTGTCTTTTTTATTACTATTGTTAACTTAAAGTTTGTTTTATCTGATATGAGAATAGCTGATCCTAACTCATTTTTTGTTTCCAGTAACACGAAGCATTTTTTTCCACCGCTTTACACTGACTCTATAGCAGTTTTTGGGTGTTAAATGGGTCTCTTGGAGGCAGCAGATATTAGAGTTTTGATTTTTAAATCTATTCTGCTAGTCTATATCTTTTTATTGGGGCATTGAGATCGTTTATATTCAAAGTTAATAATGATATGTAAGGTACCGTTCCATTCATCATAATGGTTATTATCTGGTTGCTTTATTTATTTATTTATCTTTTCTTTTGTTCCAGTATTTAGAACTCATTTTGAGTATTTATTGTAGAGTTGCTCTGGTGGTGACAGATTCTCTGTGTTTGCTTGTCTGGAAAAAAGTTATTTTCTTTTTCACTTATGAAACTTATTTTTACTAAGAACAAAATCCTTGACTGACAATTATTCTGTTTGAGGAGATTAAAGATGGGGCCCCTATCCCTTTTGCCTTGTAGAGTTTCTTCTGAGAATTCTACTATCTTATTGGTTTACCTTTGTAAATTATTTAATGCTTTTGTCTCACTGCTCTTAAAATTATTTCCTTCACATTAACTTTGCATAACCAAATGATTATATGCCTTGGGGATAAACTTTTACAATGAATATTCTGGGGGTTTGGAGGTTTTGTTGTTTCTGGATATTTAAATCTCTGGCAAGGCTAGGTACATTTTCTTCCATTATTCCCTCCAATAGCTTTTCTAAACCTGTTGCTTTTCTCTTCTTCCTCATGAGCATCTGATCTTAGGTTTGGCTGTATTACATAATCTTGCATTTCTTGGAGACTTTGTTTCATTTTCTTAGATTCTGTCTTCTTTATTGTTGTCTGAACGTGTTAAATCAATAACTTTATCAAGTTCTGATATTCATTCTTCCACTTGTTCTGGTCTATTGTTAAAAAGTTTCACTGCATTTTGTAATTTCCTAAATGATTCTTTGATGCCCAGAATTTCAGTATGTATGTGGTGGTGGTGGTGGTGGTGTTGGTGTGTGTGTGTGTGTGTGTGTGTGTGTGTGTGTGTGTGTGTGTGTGTGTGTCTACTCTTTGAGGAATTTTCATTCATGTCATGAATAGTATTTTTTATATATTTTTTTACCTTGGTTTTCAACTTTCTCCTGAATCTCCTTGACCAATTTTATAATCAGCCTTTTGAATTCTATCTCTGAAATTTCAAATATGCCTTTTCAGTTAGAATCCAGTGTTGAAGAGTTAGTGTGATCTTTCTGGGGTGTTGAAGAACTCTGTGTTTTTCATATTGTCACAATTAGTTTTCTGGCTCCTTCTAATTTGAATGGGCTGTTTCTTCTTCTTTGGGGTGGAGAAGGAGCTGACACAGACTTTATATAGTCTTAATATGGAGAATTTCTCAAATTGCCAGCTGTGGAGGCCCTATGCTGGATACCTGTATAGACTCAGGATGTCCTGAGTGGCCAGGGTATTAGCTGAGGTCTGAGATCATATTTTCCCTAAAGCTGAGGTATTATACCAGATGTGATGGGCTGTGTTGTTGACCTCTAGCCACGAGGTGGCATTTGTGAGAGAAAGTCAGCTATAATGGTGGCTGTGGACTTTCTGGTTGGTGTGTGTTGCTCCAAGAATGTGCCCAGACAACCTAGATGGTGGGAGGGGCTGTAAGGAATACCAAAGTTCTCTGTCTGTTTTGAGCTTTCCAGGGATCCGGGGGTTGGGGAAAAGAGTTCAAGCTCCCTAACTGTGTGTACTCTTGATTACTTCAGTGGGGTTGAGAGGTAGTCCCCTGCCACTGAGATAATGCTGTTGGACCTCAGGCAATCTGCCTTATGAATGTCAAAGTATAGTTAGTGTAGGTATCCTCACAGCAGCCTGCCCCAGGCAGGAACCATCTGCCACCTCAGAGCTGGCTCTTGGGGCCCTTCCCCAACCAGCATGGTCAGAAATCAGACACCAGCAAGGGTTGTGTCCCTGGGAAACGGTGGCTAGAACTTCTCGGGGCATTTTCTTTCCTGTACCACTCCATGTGGGTTGAGGAAAAGCATACCGTGGGTAAGGCAGCTTCCCATAAGGAACTGGAATCCCATAATGCTCAGGGGGGCCTCCAAGTTCAGGACAGTGGCACAGAATTCCTGAGCTCCCCTATTTCACCTTCCCCACTGCATGCAGAGTCTGCAAATCTGGGCCATGATCCAGATGAGAGCTTGGTTAGTTCCATCCCTGATCAATTGATTTTTCTGTTCTTTGTAGTATGTGGTTATTATCACTTCTTTGATGAGTCATGGGATATGCTGCTGGTTTCATTTCTCTCTGGATGCTGAGAAAGTTCTATCTTGGTTTACTCTTGCTGGCTCTCATGGGCCATATTAATCCTCATCCCCAACACTTAAAATATTAAGCTTTGAAATAAACATAGGTTATATATGCATTTAAAAAGATTAATCAAAACAAGTAAGATAATTATACAATAACTTATTCTAGTTCAGGGTGGTAGTTGGCTGGAGTCTATTCTAGAAGTCCAGGGAGCAAGCCAGAAACTGACCTTGGACAGGGTGCCATTCCATCATAGGGCATGTTTACACACACCCTCACTCATCTGGAACAATTTAGACACACACCAAATTATATAATATGCACATTTTGGGATTTAGGAGAAAACTAGAGTACCTGGGGAAAACCCACAAATACATGAGGAAACACACAAACTCATTACAAACAGAGGCCCTGACTAGGAATGGATTTTTTTTTCTTGTCAATATTTTACCAAAATTACATTGAACAAAATAACCTTATGTGAGGATCTGCTGTCTGTGAAAGAGTTGAAGAAACTGAAGCTCACCAGAAATGGATAGATGAGCTAGTTGACAGGGTCTTTGCCATTTACTATATAATGTTTCATTCTTTCTAAAAGCAATATGACAATGTCAGAAGACTTTTAGCAGAAGGATCACAAGATCTCATACATGTTTGAAAAAAGGAGCCTCTGAATACTCTTCTACTGAAATTGGTATAAATCCATAGTTCTCAGTGTTGTTCCAACTTTTAATAAGTTGTCAATACATTGTGTGCCATCTCACAAATATTGTCTTTCTCTCAAAATGGTGTCTTTCATAAAGGTAAGGAACACATCTTTTTGTCCTGTGCATTTCCCTGAGCATTTAAAAATGGCAAGTACAGAATAGCCATCAAAACATGGCACATAAGCTATATAGTACGAAAACAAACATTTGAATTTTCAGTATGACATACAAGTTGTTTGATATAAGAAAACAAATTATTAATAATTTTAAGTGTATATAAGTAGAGATTTTCAAGCTTGGAGAGCTTTTATATAGATTCTGTCATCTGACCTCATTATAAGCCTCTACATGGGATGTGAAAAAAGGGAGCTCAACATTAAATATGTTCTTTGAAATCATGATAGGGTTTATAGACGTGACTAACCTTACAAGTACCCTTAAAAGTTGAGCTATATAGAATCCAGAGTCCTCCAGAGGATCCTCAAGTCTGGTTCTGTCCAGTCATATTTTTATATGTTTAAATACACAAGATCTTTTCTCTAAGATAAATGCTGATGTTCCAGCATCCTGAGCTAAGAGAGTGCTCAAATCTCCAGACAAATGACTCATCTCCAAACAAAAGATTCATCAAACTAAACAATATCATAAAATAAAATCAAAAGAAGGTTTTGATAACTTTTTTATTTGTTTTTTGCTAGTTCTGTTACTAACTCTTTCAATCATGTTACTGTTCCTTTTTACGGGACTGAAGAAAAAATTAAAAATATTTGGAGACAAAATGCTCCTATCTTGAGGTACACATCTTTTTTTTTTTTTTTTTTTTGAGTTGAAATCTCACTCTGTCACCCAGACTGGAGTGCAGTGGCCACTTCCGGCCACCGCAGTCTCGACCTGCTGGACTCTGGCGATGCTTCCGCCTCAGCCTTCCAAGTAGCTGGAACTACAGGCGCGCGCTACCACGCCCAGCTAATTTTTTGATTTATTGTAGAAATGAGGTCTCGCATGGGCTCAGGCAATCCACTCACCTCAGCCTCCCAATGTTGTGGGATTACAGGCTGAGCCACCGAGCCCGGCTGAGGTACACATCTTTAAATTAGTAAAACACAATGTAAAAACTTGTCTTATGTGGAGCAAAACAGTTTTAGAGCAAGAACCATGAAATTCTCTCTCCTTGTCTCTCTCTCTCCCTCCCTCTCACCCTCCTTCCTACTATCTCTCCCTCCCTCTCTTTTCTTATTCTTTATCTTAAACTTCTTTCTCTCTTAAATGCATCATAAACCCATAACCAGAAAGAACAGTTGTTAGTATACCTGCTAAGATGCAGTAGTTAAGCACTAATTACATGAAAGTTATTGTGATCAACACTTAAAAGACAAAAGACAAAATAGAACGTGAGTTAGGGAGAGAAAATGGATATAAATTCATTTGTACCCAAAGAAACTTGCTGAACTTCATTGAGTTTTATGAAAGGCAAACAGTAAGTACTAAAAGTGATTCTAAGTTTACAAAGTGAATGTTTGCTGTATGGCATTTTTTTAAAATGTGGCTCCTGGACCAGCAGAATCAGCAACATCTAGGAACGTATAAGAAAAACAAGTCCTTAGGTTTCATCCCAAATTCACTACATCATAAATTCTCATAGTGGGACCTTGGAATCTGTTTCGAACAAGCCCTCCAGTGATCCTGTTAGACACTAAAGTTTGAATACTACTCCTCCATGTTAAATAACATTTTTGTGTCATTGCACTTGATCTGTATAAAGCTGATGACTCAAATACTACTCTATCTTTGCATTAGTTACCTATTGGTGCCTGACCAATTACTCCAAAACTTGTTAACTTAAAACAACAAAAATCATTTTGTCATTGTCTCTCATGACTGGTGGTTAAGTAACCTTGTGATATGTTCTCATTTACGGACTCTCATATGATAACGGTCAGATGATGGTTGGGGCTGGCATGATTGGAGAGCTTGCTTACCTATGTCTGTGAGCTGGGCTCAGAAGAGCTGGGAGCTGAAATAGCTGCAGTTATTCAGACATCTCTCTCTGTTTCTTTGTAGTCTCTCCACCATGGCAGCTTCAGGGTAGCAAGATATTTTCTTTCACAACTCAAAAAAAAGTCCAGTGAAGATAAATAGATGATAGATTAGATAGATAGATATAGATAGATAGATAGATAGATAGATAGATAGACAGATAGACAGATAGACCTGTATCAACTTTTATGACCAAACCTTGGAAGTCACATGCCTTCACTTTCCCTTTTCCCACCAATCAGACCATCATGCTAACCTACCCAGGTTGAAAGGGAAGGGCATAGACTTCACCTCTTGAAGAGAGAGTTGCAAGTTTTGAGAAAAGATGCCAGGCTGGAAATACTGTTGCACCCATCTTTTAACACATAATCTGCTATAATCTCCATTTTTCAGATGAGAAAATGAAGATGCATAGAGGTTAAATAATTTGCTCAATATTTCACAGTTAGTAAATGGTAGCATATAGATTCAAGCTTGCAGCCTTTATCAGCATGCAATACCATTTTCATACGGCTTCCTCTCTGCCAAGTATATTTGGAGTATTTTACATAAATGATCTCTTTGTATTTTTTTTAATTAATCAATATTTTTTATTATGGTGTTGTGGGGTACAGTTAAGGGTTAGGTATACAAGTACGTTTCATTCAGGCACCCTGTTGATAAGAGGTATTTCCCCGTCCCCAGACAGATATTTGCTGCCATTGATCCCATCTCCCTCCCCCCGCATAGTTTCCCACTACTGTCAGTCATTTTCTTATAGTATTATTGGATGTTCAAAGTCCATTATATGAGTCAGAACATGTGATACTCGGATCTTTGTTTCTGTGAGAGGTCACTCAGTATTATAGACTCTAGTTCCATCCAGGTTGCTGCGAAATTCATGATTTTGTTCCTTTTTATGGCTGCGTAGTATTCAATCGTGTATATGTACCACAATTTTTTAATCCAGCCCTCTTTTGATGGGCAGCATGGTCGCTTCCAGGTTCTTGCTATTGTGAACAATGCTGCCATAAACATATGTGTGCAGTATCTTTTTTATAGAGTGATTTGAGTTCTTCAGGATATATCCCAGTAGGGG
>NW_007257558.1:115235-117568 GCF_000164805.1 Carlito syrichta
TTATTGATAATTGCCATTATGACTGGAGTTAGGTGGTATCTCAGTGTGGTTTTGATTTGCATCTTCCTGATGATTAGTGAGGTTGAGCATTTCTTCATGTGTTTGTTGGCTGCTCGGATGTCTTCCCTTATGAAGTTGTTTTTTTCTTTTCAGCACATTTGAGTTCCTTGTAGATCCAAGATGTTAAGCCTTTGTCAGACCTAGTGTTGGCAAATACTTTTTCCCAGTCTGTAGGCTGTCTCCCTGCTCTCTTGATGGTTTCTTTGGCTTTGCAGAAGCTTGTCAGTTGAATAAGGTCCCACTTGTCAATCTTCTCTCTTATGACCCATGGGTTTCGGGTTTTGTTCAGGAATTGGATGCCAGTTCCAATTTCCATGAGGGTATTTCCTTCATTTTCTAAGGTTCTTATGGTTTGAGGTTTTACATTTAGTCCTCTGATCCATTTGGAGTTAACCTTTGTGCATGGGGATAGATAGGGGTCCTGTTTCAATCTTCTGCATTTGGTCAGCCAGTTTTCCCAGCACCATTAACTGAAGAGGTTCTCCTCTCTCCAGTGGTAGGTGGTGGAGGCTTTGTCATAGATGAGTTGGTTGAGAAATTGAGGTTTTGCTTCTGGAATCTCAATTCTAATCCATTGATCTATACGCCTGTTTCTATACCAATACCAAGTTGTTTTGATGACTGTAGCTTTATAGTAAAGTTTGAAGTCTGGTAATGTGATATCACCTGCTTTTTTTTTTTTTTGCTGAGGATTGTTTGGGCTATTCTTGGACATTTGTGTTTCCATATGAATTCCTGTGTTGTTTTCTCTAGGTCTGAGAAGAATGTTGCTGGTAATTTGATGGGTATTGCATTGAATCTGTAGATTGCCTTAGGTAAGATGGACATCTTCACAATGTTGATTCTTCCAATCCATGAGCATGGGATATTTTTCCACTTGTTTGTGTCATCTTTGATTTCTTTGAGCAGTGTTTTGTAATTTTCATTGTAAAGGTCTTTTACTTCTCTGGTTAGGAAGATGCCAAGGTATTTCATTTTTTTTGTGGCTATTGTGAATGGAATTGTGTTTTGTATTTGGGTTTCTGTTTGTTTATTATTGGTGTAGAGAAATGTGATTGTCTTTTGTACATTTATTTTGTATCCTGAGACTTTGCCAAAGGCCTTTATCAGTGTAAGGAGGCTTTTGACAGATTCTTTTGGGTTTTCAAGGTACACAATCATATCATCTACAAAGAGAAATAACTTGACTTCTTCTTTTCCTATTTGGATACCCTTGATTGCCTCCTCTTCTATGATTTCTCTAGCCAGGACTTCCAATACTATGTTGAACAGGAGGGGTGAGAGTGGGCATCCTTGTCTTGTTCCAGTTTTCAGGGGAAATTGTTCCAATTTTTGTCAGTTTAGGAGTATGCTGGCTGTGGGTTTCTCGTAGATGGCTTTTACTATTTTGAGGTATGTTCCCCGTATGCCTAGATGTTCGAGGGTTTTTATCAAGAAGGAGTGCTGGATTTTATCAAAAGCTTTTCTGCATCTAATGATATGATCCTGTGGTTTTTGTTTTGACATCTGTTGATGTATTTAATTACATTTATGGTTTTATGAATGTTGAACCATCCTTGCATCCCAGGAATGAAGCCTACTTGGTCATGATGGATGATTTTTGAGATGTATTGTTGAATTCGGTTTGCTAGGATCTTGTTGAGAATTTTAGCATCTATGTTCATCAAAGATATTGGCCTGTAGTTCTCTTTCTTTGTTGGATCTTTACCTGGCTTAGGTATCAATGTGATGTTGGCTTTGTAAAATGATTTGGGGAGCGTTCCATCTTTTTCAATAGCCTGGAATACCTTCAGTAAGATTGGTATCAGCTCCTCCTTAAATGTCTTGTAAAATTCTGCTGGAAAACCATCTGGACCAGGGCTTTTTTTTGTAGGTAGTTTTCTTATTATGTAGTCAATATCCTTGATTGTTATTGGCCTATTTAGGGTCTCAATTTCTTTTTCTTTCAACCTAGGTAGCTTGTGTGATGTCAGAAAGTCCTCCATTTCCTTAAGGTTTTCAAGTTTGTTTCCATACAAGTATACATAGTAGTCTCCAATGATCTTTTGTATTTCTTCAGGGTCAGATGTGACTTCATCTTTTGTGTTTCTGATTGTGCTTATTTGGGTTTTTTCTCATTTTTTCTTGGTCAGTCTAGGTAGGGACCATCGATCTTGTTTATCCTTTCAAAGAACCAGCTTTTTGTTTCATTGATTTTTTGTATTATCTTTTCATCTTCTATGTCCTGGATTTGGACTTTTATTTTGGTGATCTGGATTCTTCTGCTGAAATTA
>NW_007257558.1:118207-161721 GCF_000164805.1 Carlito syrichta
TTGTGAGTGGGGTATTAAAGTCCCCAGTTATAATGGTGTTAGAGTCAATATCTTTCTTTACTTTTCCTAGAAGTTGCTTTATGAAAGTTGGCGCACCTATGTTGTGCGCATGCATGTTTAGTATAGATATTTCTTGAGGATGGATTGAGCCTTTTATCATTATGTAGTGACCTTCTGTATCTTTTTTGATTTTTAATAGCTTGAGGGGTATTTTGTCTGAAATTAAGATTGCTACTCCTTCTTTCTTTTGTATTCCGTTCGCCAGAGAGTTTGTTTCCTATCCTCTTACTTTGAGTCTGTGGGTGTCCTTTCTAGTGAGGTTAGTCTCTTGTAGGCATTAGATTGTTGCCTGATGATATTTTATCGATTTTGCCATTCTATGTCTTTTCAGCAGTGCATTTAGTCCATTCACATTTAGGCTAATAAGTGAAATGCAAGAGTTGATCCCTGTCATAAGGTTCTTACAGAGTTGTTGTTCCTGTTTGTTTGTTGTCTTTCTTTGGGTTTTGGAGTTGGTTCATGTGTGTTTTTAATCTTTTGCCTGTACTCTTGTGAAGAATGTTGTTGTTCTTTTTTCTTTTTCTTCTGTGTTCAGTACTTTCTTAAGTGTTTCTTGTAGAGGTGGTCTGGTGTCAGCGTAGGTTCTTAGGGATTGGATATCTGGAAAAGATTTCAATTCTCCCTCACTAATGAAGCTTAGTTTGACTGGGTAGGTTATTCTTATTTGAAATTGTTTATCTTTTAGAACTTTGAAGATAGGGCTCCAGGCTCTCCTAGCCTGAAGGGTTTCTGTGGATAAATCTACTGCTATTCTAATTGGTTTTCCCTGGTAGGTAGTCTGGCCTTTTAGGATTTTTTCTTTTATAGCTACTTTGTTTAGGTGAATTATTATGTGTCTGGGAGTTGGCCTTCTCATTTGTTGTCTTGCAGGGGTTCTCTGAATCTCTTGTGTTTGAATTTTTTCATCCTTGATGAGATGAGGGAAGTTTCTGAATGATTTCATGAAATGTTTGTTCCAGTGTGGCCTCTGTTTCTCTCTCTGTCTCAGGAAGGCCAATTACTCTTAGGTTCGGTCTCTTGAAGTGATCATTCATCTCTTGAAGGTTTTGTTCTGTCATTTTAGCTTCTTTTCTATGCTTTTGACAGTTTGGGTTAGTTCTGTGTTTTGGTCTTCGAGCTCTGAGATCTTTCTTCTGCTTGGCTAATTCTGCTTTCCATGCTTATTAGTTTGTTATTTATTTCCATCACAGTATTCTTTGCTGCTGTTATTTCTGACATCAGCTCCTTCCTATTTTCCTCTTGTCTCTCCTCAATTTTTTTAATTCTCTCTATTAATGTCTTGATGTCTGGGTTTGTTGCCTGTGACCAGTCATTCTGGGGGCTCTTCATTGTTTGTGTTCTGGAGTCTGTTTTCTCATTGTCTGATCTCCCAGGGGTCTGTGTGAGACCTATATTCTTCTTTTGGTTTTTCTTCATTTGTGCATTTTTCTTCCCTCACTACTTTTTCCTTCCCTCCACGTCACCATCTTCTTTAATTCTGTTATTCAGGGTAGAGGGATTGCTTTTACTTCTGTTTGTCCAATCTCCTATTCTTTATGTATGACCTCTTACTTTGTTCAATTCTGGAGTTGCACTATAGGTTGGGGGTGGTCCTTTTTGCAGTTTTTAGATTTACTTAAGTGGGGAGCTGTGATTCAAGATCTATCTGCAGGTCCTGGTATTTGCCGACAGGTGTATGGATAATCTGGAACCCACTTCCCACTGCCTTGAATCTGTCCATGCAGTGGTGCTGTATATTTACTCCCTGAAATAAAGTGAAGTTAGCAGAGAGAAGAGAATGGAGCAGACCGGGGGGGGGTAGAGAGAGAGAGGAGTAAGGGGGGAAACAGATGAGTGTATCAACCAATGGAGAGAGACCTAAACTGAAACAGATAAAAACAATAGACCACGGCTACAGACTAACCAGCTCCCATACAAAAAAAAATTAAAACATACAATGATGCTAACATACAAGCTAACCAACCACCTTATTGGTGTGCTGTTCCTCTATACAAAGATATGGTTTACAGAGAGAAGAAAAGAGAAGCAAAGAAAGAGGAAAAAAGAAAAAAACAAAGTGAAAGGAACAATACAGTAGGAATAGAATTAAGTTATTAAACTAACAGAACCAATCAAGCATACTTTGAAACTTTTCGTTTAAGTCCAGTGTCCTTTCAGCTCTGATTTCTAACTTTCTTTTCAAGCTGGTAAGTTAGTTCGCAGTTAGGGTTGAACTGTCTTGGTCTGCTGTGAAGGACAGTTCAGATCACACTCCGTTCACCACACAGTTGGCCTGTGTCTGTTTTTCAAGCTTGTTTCTCCCATTTCGGTGTTACCTTGAATCGCCAGCAGGTGTTGCTATCTCAGCTGCTCACCCCAGAGGGGTGGGGCTGGACAGGAACCCGGCAGAGGCTGGAGATGGAAGCCTGCCTCAGGGCACACACAAGGAGACCCACGGCAGGCAAGACATCTCGGTCGCAGGAGAGGTGGTAGCGATCCCAGCAGATCTTGCCTGCAGGGCCTTCAAGGACTGAAGTCGTGGATTGCCTCAGGCACAGGTGGCGCGATGCACTATGGCCACCACGGAGGCCGCAGCAGTGCGGCAGCTGCTGTGTCTGCATCTACAGTGGCTGTCCAGACTGCTGCGATGCCCCAGCGGTGGTGATAGCTGAGCTCCATGTGAAGAGCAGGCTGTGATGTTGGGGTCTGCAGCCCCCAGGGAGAGAACCTGAGACCCACTGCAGTTCTCCTTTGCAGAGGGTTTCATAGACCAGGTTGCCCTTTCACCATCTTGCCAGAAGTTCCTTTATTTTCTAATGACCTATCCAGAGCATTCTTATGCTTATTTTACAGATGAGAAAATTGAGGCTTAGATAAATTAAATCACTTGGACAAATTGGCATACCTAATAACTTATTATTCTACTATTTAAACACAAGTGGTATTGTGTGAAAGCATGCATTCAGTTGTGACATTTTGTTGATAATATTTTATTGTAATTATTCATATCTTACAACATATGTAGTTTTGTCATGTGTTTTTGTCTTCTCCTATATATTATCTGCCTATCACAAGTTATAAGATAATGTCTGTCCATTACTCTTATAATGTAAAATAAACTCCACTTAGAAAAGTATACCTTTGCTCTGAATTTTGAGATGGTATTATCTGCACTAAAACTTACTGAAAGGAAGAAAGGCAGAAAGGTGGTACAAAAAAAGGAAAGTTAAGTAAACTGGGACTACTTTTGCAGTAAAAAGAAGAGTTTTATGTAGGATAAAATTGTTGTTTTTAAATAAGTAATGTTTGGTCATAGAGAAGAACCTGAACTTATTCTATTTAGTTCTCAAGACAGGACAGAGAAAAAAAAAAAACAACTAGTGGTTAATATTGCTGTTCAGCAGATACAAAACTCTGTATAAAGATGGGGACTGCTTGCCCATGCACTGGATTCCTAAGGGGGATGTCTGTTTCCTGTGCTAAAAGTATTAGAAAAGAGGTCAGCTGGCCAGTAATTGTAATAGAAAATATTGTAGAGGTTCTCTCACTTGAAAAATTGCCAAAGGTGATGGCATGTATAATTGCTTCTAGTTCTAACATTCCAAGAGAATTGGGTAAAATATTGAGCATACAAAACAGAAGTGCCATACCAATGGACATTGCTCACTCACCAACCAGGTATCTTCTCAGGCTTAATTGAACATTAGACCCTTGAAACCACAACTGGTCACACTAGGAGGCTACTAAGAAAAGAGAAGAGGAGCTAGAGCTTACTGGCAGGGCAGGGTCAAATCCTTCTCTTTATAGTAGTCCAGGCAGCATTTTAGATAGCCATTCAGAAACTGTCTTCTTCCCGAAATAACTTCAGGTCTAAAGAAATAAACTCCTCATTGGTGGGTGTAGGACTGCCATGTCTTAGAAACTCCATATCCCAGGAGGGTCAATATCTCTTTTTACATTGTAATAGGTTCCACGAGGGACACTTGCAACCACTTTTAGAGGCACACCCATCATGTGTTTATAGTTTATAGTTCTTCCAAGTCCAGATGTAATTTACCACTCAGGGACAATTTTTGCCATAAGCTATGTTGCCTAGAAACATGTTGACATTTTTAGCCTTATCAGGTTTTTCAGGGGAAGAGAGATAATTAAATCAAGGTCATGTTCTCATGCATCAGGGATGGTATTTTGTTAACTTTGACTACAACATTCAAAAATATAACGTGAACTAACATTTTAAGATATATGCTACAACGTCAGGCTCTGTGGTAAGCAGCTTAAGTGTAAGATTTTATTTAATCTTCATCACATAATTATATTTCAGGTACTATTTTACCCCCATTTTGTAGACAAGGAAATTAGGTGATAGGATATATAATTTGACAAAGTCACATAGTAAGCTAATACATGACAGAGTCAGAATTTAAATCTGGTTTTGTCTGTTTCCAGAGTCTGAGAACTTACTCTAACTCTATGCCAAGAATTTTGCTAAGAACTACAAATAAATAATTGAACAAAATACACACAGAACCTATGTATCACATGTAGCAATTACCTATCCTTGATATTTACAGATTGATAACATCCAAGTACTAAATTATATCAACTACTATGTCATTAATGCCAGAGATTGAGTAATAAACCCAGCAGGTCATTAACTTCTCAAATGAAATGACTTGGAGTAAGCTGGACTGGCTCACAGATCCTGTTTCTTCCCTAGAAGAATAAAATGAAAAAGGCAAACCAAGGGCAGAGTTTCCACTGCCTTGGAGCTATTATTCTGTTATGATTGTAATTTTGAAAGTTTGTATACAACTCTTTATTAATACCTCAACAGGGAGAGGAAAAAAAAATGCTCTATTCCACTTCGGTGTATTCTAAAGAATGAGGACTAATTGGATAGTTAGTGACCACTTCAAAATCAATGAGTTTTATCTACAGCTAGATCTAGTAGATAATCAATATAGTATAGAATCCAACTTATGTTTATTGTGACCTTGACTAGGTGACACACAGATGAGCTTGGTCTCCCATGCTCAATCTTGGCATGGGAATGGAAAAACTTAGGGAACTGGCTTAAAGGGAGGGTTACCAATTAAAATGCAAGATAGCCAGCAGTTACATCTGCACTTCAAATTACTGACATTCTTAGTATAGTTGTATCCCAAATATTGCATAATCATACTTTTACTAAAGATAGTTTTCTTTTTGTATGAGGTTCAAACTTAGCTGTATCCCCTGTATTTTTATTTTTTAGGTATAGAAACTTTAATTCAGGAGTCCCTGGGCTTAGCATTGCCAGCATGACTTGGCACAAATGAGATAGTCTCTAATCTCAAGAAGCTCATTCATTTATTCTATCAACAAATGTTTACTAAGAGCCACATGTGTATCAGCTTGTATTAGAGGTGGTCATATGTATATTGATACATTTATAAATGATTAAAATTTATCTATAATTATCTATATTATTTGCAAGGTGGTAAATATTATGGAAGTCAAGAAGTAAAACAAAAAATTAAAATGACCACTGATTAGCTAATTTTTATAAACCCTATTCTCCATGCAACACTGAGATGTGTTCTCTTTCCAGATCTTCACAACAACCCTAAGAATTAGGTGCATTTCAATATGGAAAGACTGAGATGTAAGACTTAGAGATGATAAGTACCTTAGTTACCCAATAGCATGTGACTGATAAATGACAGAAGCAGGATAGAGGTCTGTTTTGCATAATTCCAGAGTATGAGCTCTTACCCATACATTTCCACTAAAGTGAGAATGAGATCAAATGAGTTGGTCATGAAAGGCTCACCTGAGAAGTGACTTGAACTATATTTTGTAGTGCAAGTAAGGAGTGGACAAGGGGACAAAATAGATGTTCAAAGTAAGCAAGTTCTTCTTGAGGGAACACCATCCCTGAAGAGTAGGACATATATGGAGAAAGACAGGAAATGGGGAAGGAATAATGGGCAGGAAGACAGAAATGTTAGTTGGGAATTCATTCATTAATTCATTTCCCAATCATTCCACCCTGGTCAATCACTGATAATGTCTGCTATAGCAAAACTACAAGTTAGGGTCACTTTAATCTTAATTATAACACTCTAATAGAATCAAGTACTTAAAAATATAATAGGCTTACCCCAATGGGAAGATAATAGCAAATAAAGATAATAATAAACATAACAACAAGAATATGTGAATATTCACTCTGGACCAGGAATTACTCTAAATACTCCATAGCTATTAACTTATATGGTCTTCACAGCAGCTCTATGAATTAAGTACAATTTTAACTCATTTTAAAGAAAGAAACTAAGCGTAGGCTGCTGCAGATGAAGTTCTGGGCACACTCAAGATTGGGAGACTGAGGGAGGCTGCTTATCAGAGGCAGCCCTTTAATAACAAAAAAGACATCAACAAGTGCACAGAGGCACTCGGTAAAATATTTCACACAGAGTATTGTGTGAAGACAGTCATATGCAGGTATGTCTTCAGGGAAACACGGTTGGAATGTGAGAAATATACATGGGCTAGGTACATACCCGGTTTGACCTAGGAATATTATTTAATTTATTTGATACTCACAGTAAGTCAATGAAGTGGTATTATTATTATGCCCATTTTACAGTTAGAAACTGAGGTGCAAAGAAGTTATATCAGTGGTCAAAGACACAGAATCAATAAGAAGAAAATAGTCAAATTGTTACTTCTCTTTTTGTAAAACATGTATCCACTTTCCTAGTATTCATTTACTGTATAATTATTTGATCAGTTCCTCTGTAAGCACCTGTATATTGTGATGAAAAAAACAGTCATAGTTCCTGACACCATGAAGCTATTAGTCCCTCATCTACATGAGCCTGAAATCTGATCTTCATGGATTATATTTTGTTTTTATATTTATAAATACCTTGTTTCCTCTAGCATAGATCATATATGTTCTGTACTGAGGGAAGGTGGAAAGATTTGTCTAGGTAAGATGTATGGCAGAAGTAAATAAAGCGGGGGGGTGGTGGGGAAATGATGCAAGTTTGTATGACTGTCAGGCTGGTACATTTCATAAGTGCTACACTGAAAAGCAAATCAATAAGTTGTCTGCAGTGGGACTGCTTGAAACAAGTCACTGTCTGTGCTTAATTAAAAGGCCATATTGATGTCTGGCACCACTTCAGAAGTGTATGACAGCTTTTGATGATTACATTACAGGAGAAGCTACAACAGTGGGATGACAGAGAAGGCAAAATGGTACCCTGTAACGTGCAGGATCAAATCGGCCTGTTCTCCTGTTTTCTAAGTACCTTGACATTTTTAGTACAACCGTAGACTTATATTTTTGAATCTGTAGATATTCATATTTTTCCTTCCTCAAGTTGCTTAAGGGAAAGTAGAGAAACCCAGATTACAGTGATGGATTGTGACTACAGGGACAGACTGACCTGCAAGTTAATGAAATTAGAACCTTATAAAATATGTACAAGTTAACTTAAAATGAATAAAAAATTTAAATGTAAGACTTGAAACAATAAAACTTTTACAGTAAACATGGGGAAAAAGTTTCTTGATGATGATTTTGGCAATATTTTTTATATGACACCAGATCACAAATTTCTTGAATTATTAATTTAAAAATGAAGGCAATTTTTGCTACTGGAATCCAAGGGAGGGAGACTTGGGCTAAAATACCTTCAGAAAAAAATTTAACTTTAAGATACTTCTGGATCACAAGTTTTCATTACATAAACAGCCTTACCACCTCCCCTCAAACTTTCAGGACTCATCTCCCACAGAGTTCAGCCCCACTCAGTTATCCTAGAACTGTAGTCTTTTATGTAATCCTCCAAAATTCCCCCACTACAGGGTCTATAGATTTTCTTTGCCCTCTATCCAGAATTCTTTCTCCAGATAGTGTCTCCTCAATGCATAATGATAATGCTCAATGCTATCCTGACTGCCTGATTTTAAAATTAGGAAAACAAATCTCTCTTCCCCTCACTTGATTTAATTTACCAATAGCACATATCACCTTTCAAAATATTTTATAATATATGTATTCCGCTTACTGTAGTGGCTCACACCTGTAGTTCCAACATTTAGGGAGGCTGAGGCAAGAGAATTGCTTGAGTACAGGAGTTCTAGACCAGTGTGTATAACATGGCAAGACTTTGTCTCTACCAAAAAATCATCCAGGAGTAGTGGCACATGGCGGCATCATCTGTAGTTCCAGCTGTTCAGGAGATTGAGGCAAGAAGATCACCTCAGTCCAAGAGGTCAAAGCTGAGATGAGCCAAGATAGTGCCACTGCAGTCTAGCCTGGGCAACAGAGTGAGACTCTGAGTCAAAAAAAACCCCAAAACAAAACAGAAAAAACAAACCAAAAAACTACTCATTATTTATTGCCGGTATTTTCAAGAAAACATAAATTTTACATGGGCAGAAATTATTTTTATGTCTGTTTGCATTAATGAGATCTAGAAATATACCTAATTGTAGGTTTTCAATGAGGGTTTGATGAAAGAATGACAAAAGTTCTTCATATACAATATTTCACATATCCTGCCCAGATTTTAGATTTTTCCTCACTCAGTTCTCTGTCCAAAATGAAAAAAAAAAGTTGATTGTAATCCAGTAGGAAATAAACCCTGATGTCTAGGTGGAAATTCTAAAATTTTCTACAAAATTAATTAAAATTAAGTGAAGTGAAAATTATTTCACTTCAGTAGAATTTTGTTTGGGGGGGAGAAATGTTACAAATTGGAAATTTCTGCCTAACTAGTGAAAGAACTACTGCTTGTAAAAAAATAGAAATGGACACATATGCCAATGAAGCAAAATAGCGCAGAAATAAACTCATACGTATACAGTCAACTAAACGTTGATAAGGGCACCAAGAATACGCAATGGAGAAAGGGTAGTCTTTTCAATCAACTGTATCAGGGAAACTGAATATACAATTGCAAATGAATTAAATTCAACCCTTACCTTATACCATATAAAAAATTGGGAATAAAAAAATTTATTGACATTGATCTTGGCAATATTTGGATCTAACACCAGTAAGTAAAGGCAACAAAGACAAGAGTAATAAAATAAAAGTAAACATAAGCATGAGGGATGGCATCCAACTAAAAAAACTTCTGCACATCAAATAAAGCAATCAACAAAATGAAAAGGCAACCCAAAAAAATAGGAGAAAACATTTTTTTGCAAGTTGTGCCTCAGATTGTGGTACAGGTCTTCTCAGAACAAAGAGAAAGTAACATGATATAGTCAGTATCTAAATGTGCATGTGTAACTCTGTTACAACCCTGTGCCATAAAACACCTAATCAAGTTGCCATATAAAGTTGCCAAATAAGAGAGTCACAGGAGCTAAAATGTAATATAAGGCAATGCCCTGCTGTGTTTGGGGCTCAGCCTTTGGATGTGAATCCGTTGAACCAATGCCAGCACAAATAAGCGCTGCTTCCTGACAAAAAAAAAAAAAAAGCCTTGGTGTCCTGTCACTCTGAAAAGGATCCTACCACAAGATAAGGGGTTAATATCCAAAATACATAAAGGATTCACATGATTCGAAAATATTTTTTTAAAAAACCTGATTTAAAAATGGGCAAAGAACCTCAAAAGACACTTTCATAAAAGAAGCACACAAGTGGCCAATAGGCATATGAAAAAGGTGCTCTGTATCACAAATAACCAAGGAAATGCAAATCAAAATCACAATGATATATGATCTCACATCTGTTAAAATGACTATTATAAAAAAAAAAAAACAAGAGACAACAAGTGTTAGCTCAGGGGTGGAGAAAAGAGAACCATGTATAATCCTTATGGGAATATAAATTGGTACAGCAGGGCATTGCCTTATATTACATTTAATTTCTAAAAACTGAGTTTTGAAATAAATTATAAAATAGAAAATCTTTGGTAAGTGTAATTATTGGAAAAAAGAGATAAAAAATTCAAATAATAAAACTGAGAGTAGGAAAAGGGGCATAACTACAGACAGGGAAGAAATTCAAAATTTTAAAAATTTTGTTGTGGAAGATCTCTTGTTACAATATTGTTTATAATTTTGTGTAATAAGAAATGACCTTAGTATCCATCAATAGAGACTTATTAAATAGTTTTGGGTATTCTATATTATAAAATACACAAGAGTTAAAAAGGTTACTATATGTCACCCTCCAAAATATGTAAGACACATACACACACAATTATTAACTATAAAAAGAAAACAACAAAATAACATGTCCCTCTATATGCAAAAATAAAAAATAAAAAGTTGAGCCTCAGCAAGTCAATACTATGTGTTTGTGTTGTCTATATTTACTTACATAAACTTTTAAAAACTTAAAAAGATGTAAGCAGACCCTTAATTGTTCTTTATTCTAGGAAAAGTGAAATGATTGGTAAGATTGTAATGTAGTCTTTCACGTTTGGCCCTATCTACTTCTACATTGCTTGTAATTTTAATAATAAGAATATATTCACATGTCCTACAGCAAAAGTACATAGAGTACCCTCTATATACTTAAAAATATGTAAAGTACATAGAGTACCCTCTATATACTTAAAAATATCTAAATGGTGTGCAATTATCAGAAGTTTAACTCTTGGGCCAAAGCACTTTTCAAGTAAATGAGTGCAGATTCAGATCAACAAATACAAGGGGAACCCAAAGAACACAGACTTATTTATAAAAAAGTTTGTATTTTTTTCTTGCATGTTTAAATTTCAGTCACCTTCAAAATACTGTTCATTCGATGCAATACACCTATCCAGACACTTTCTCTACTGCTCAAAACAGTTTTTGAACGTCTTAATTTTGATGCCTTTTAGTGCTTCTGCCATTTTTGATTCACTTCTTCCACATCAGAAAACATTTCCCTTTGGGGTCTTTGCTCATCTGGGGAAACAAACAAACAAAAAAAGTTGCTCAGAGTGAGATCTGGTAAATACAAAGTGGAGCATGGAGGTCATGCCATTTTTGGTAAAAAAACTACAAAACACTCAGTGCTGTGTGGGCAGATGCACTATAATCACACATTATGAAATGGCCAAATGCATTGCAAGAATTGCAAACAAAACAAAACAAAACAAAACAAAAACTTCACTGAAGGTGAATGCAACCTCTCACAACAACACTAGTTGGTACACTGATGCCCAAGGGTTTCTAGAAAGCTTTGTAGCAGGGGAAGCCTGTACTACAAGGGGACCACCCTCCAAAAGATAAATCCATTTTTGGAGGGAGAGATTCCTCCTCATATTGTCTCTAGATAACTTCTGTGTGAGTTTCAGGTTACCTTATCACTGTTCAGTCTGCTATCATTAACTGCTGTGCTTTGCTATTTCAACAGACAAACAACAGCAACAACAACATTTTATTTTTTTATTTTTATTTTTTTATTTTTGAGTTGGAGTCTCACTCTGCTGCCCAGACTGGAGTGCAGTGTCCGCTCCCAGCCACCGCATCCTCGACCTGCTGGGCTCCGGCGATCCTTCCACCTCAGCCTTCCAGAAGCTGGAACTACAAGCGCGCGCTACTACGCCCAGCCAATTTTTTGATTTATTGTAGAGATGAGGTCTCGCCAAGTTGCCCAGGCGGGTCTCGAACCTGCGGGCTCAGGAAATCCACTCACCTCGGCCTCCCAAGGCACAGGATTACAGGCTGAGTCACCGAGCCCGGACAACAACATTTTAAACAAAATAAAACACATACCTGTCTATTAAGCTTCCTCTTACACTTTGCAATTACAATCATTAACTTTGATGATGGTGAAGAACTTATAGAACTATATAGAGCTATGCAGAATGATATCTCAAGTGGTTTTGAATTGATTTTATATGGAATAAAATAAAATTATTGGATAGAGGAGTTCATGCAATTGCATTTTGAGCTTATAAAGCGGGCCTGTTTTCAGAGTGGAGGTTGGACTATGGAAGAAGAGATTAGAGACTGATAGACAATGAGGAAGTGAATCCTCCTTTAGTATGCATCAGAAGCACCAAAGGTGGAGGAAAAATACTGATTCCGGAGCCCCACTCCAGGAATTAGAATTTTTAGGAGAGACCAGGATGATCTCTTTCTCTATGTGTGTATATGCACACGTGTATGTGCAATATGTATTTTAATGTACCTGAGAGATTCTGATGATCTTTCAAGTGTTGGAATCCCTAAATAAGAAAAAATTTATAGCAATAGAAATAATATCTGGAGAGCTCAGAAATGGGGAAAAAGAAGTGAAATGGGAGATGTATAATAGAGAAAAATTCTGTTAGAAGAGTCTGTTTAGAAAAAAGAACCTGTCTTTAAATTTGCTTTGAAAACCACACGTTTTTATGGTACCTTAACTAACTTTTTTTTTTTTTTTTTTTGAGTTGGAGTCTCACTCCATCTCCAAGGCTGGAGTGCAGTGGCACACACACGGTCACCCCAGAGTTGACCTGCTGGGCTCTGGTGATTCTTCTGCCTCAGTCTTCCAAGTAGCTGGAACTTCAGATGTGTGCTACCACACCCAACTAATTTTTGTTTTATTGTAGAGATGAGGCTTCCCTAAGTTGCATGGGCTGGTCTCGAACCCGCGGGCTCAGGCAATCCACTTGTCTCAGCCAACCAAAGTGCTGGGATTACAGGTTGAGCCATCAAGCCTGACCTATTAACTCTTATTGTTTCCCTGTTCACATTACCAGTCATAATTTGTGGAAAATGTATCTCTATCTTAATAGGCCAAAATTTTTTAGAAAGCCAGATGTCTTCATTCTCTGTTTCTGCCTTTCTCTCCCTTTCTCTCTCCCTTCTCTCTCTTTCTTTCCCCTCAACAAAACAATTTTATGGAGGGTATTGAAAGACTAGTTAGGCTTAAGAATAAAGTGGAAAAACAGAGAATTTTTGGCAAAATAGAGTTTCATGTGAATAAAGAGAAAGCATGCTACTTGACTAGCACTTCATATTTATCTGATTATTATCCTGTGCATAAAACATCTCAACAACTTAACACTGTCTAAAAGGTTCTGTCATCTGGCTCTGGACTTAACCCAGACTACTCTTAGACCAGTCTTCTTTTTTTCTTGCTCAGTTGCTGCCACACAGACTTTTTTAGCTTCTGGACCACAAGCCTTTGCACTTGTTCCCTTTTCTGAAACAATGTCTCCCCTGTTCTTCAAACAGTTGACTTATTTTCAGCATACAGATCAAAGTTTAGGTGTCACATCCTCAAACTGTTTCTAACCTTTCTACGTTAAGTAATCTTCCCTTCGTTCATCACTCTGCTCATTTCCATCATAATTGTCATGATGGTTTGTGATGTGTTTGCTTACTGATTTATTATCTACCTGTAGTACTAGGTTTTAAAAACAAAATGATCAGGGCTGTGGCTCCTTGTTTTATAGTGTATAGTTTTACCTATCAAAGTACCTGACAGACACTTGGTATTCAAATAATAGGTGTTAAATGACTGAGGAAATTTGAAGTTAAAAAAACCCCACAAAATACAAACAACTAAAATCAGGAACTCAGAATTCAGAGCCCTATGTTGTCATGTGTGTTAGTTTCAGGAGAAAGAAAAATATCATATTCCTATATGTGCTAATCAGGAAATTAAATTGCTATGGGCTCTAATTTTCATCATCTGAGATTAGCCATTCCTGTTTGACAATACCAGAGTTTGCCACAAGTTGGTTTGCCAAGACCTTGTCTTTCTTTTAAAACTAATGGCTGAGCCCGTGGGTTCGAGACCTGTCTGGGCAACTTGGAGAGACCTCATCTCTGCAATAAATCAAAATTAGCCGGATGTGGTAGCACGTGCCTGTAGTTCCAGCTACTTGGAAGGCTGAGGTGGAAGGATCACTGGAGCCCAGCAGGTCGAGGCTGCAGTGGCCGGGAGCGGCCACTGCATTCCAGTCTGGGTGACAGAGTAAGACTCCAACTCAAAAAATAAAAAAAAAATAAAAAAAGTAACACTAATGGCATCCCCAGGAGGAACCTGAGGCTATGTATAGAGTTATACAGGGGTTTCCACTGGCAACTACTTACTAAACTGAATATACTTAGCTTCCTTGTCAAGTCCTAGAATTGTTTGATTTCCTGCAGGAAATGTTTGCCTTTGAAAACTCCAGTGGGGTAATAGCTTTTTCACCTCTGCTCAAGAGAATGAGTTTAACATTGTCTGAAGATGAGATTCATCCCCTGGAGGAGATGCAGAGCATCTAATGAGCTTAGGAACAAATCAGAAAAACAGCAGGGAGTGGATTCCAACACCCACTCCCACCTTGGTTTCATAAATATCTGTGTTAGATGTTTGCATGCATGAACTAACGATTTACACTGAGTTTTGTCTGTGTGCGATATTAGAAGTATATAACTTTAATGTGGAAACACATCTAACCACATTATACATTGCATAAGGTGTGTGATTTTGCTCCTTGGGTGCATTCTATTTAAATACTCATTAATGCATTAACAACCAGGCATGCAGTTTTATCTGTTTCATCTCTAATATGAGCCTTGCTTCTAGCACTTAAAGGCAGAGCAATTTATATCTATGCAGACAAACACACACACACACTGGAACACACCACAAAGCGTACTATATCCACTGAAACAATGACTGGTCAAAGGTTATTCTTAGCAAACACTTTCATGACCTCGTATTGAACTTGTTTACTAGCTACTACTTCTTTTTTATACTATTAAGATGCCCTCTCAGCTCCAACTGTTCTCTGAAATTAATCATTCACATTGGATCTTCGAGTGTTGCTTTTATGTTTGTTTTTCTGGTATTTGATCCTCAATTTTCTTTAAGGGATCTTCACCTGTCTCATTCCTTTGTTGCTCTGAAGTCTTTGCTCCTATGGTAGAAGTTCCTTCCTAGTTCTGTTCTTTTTGAACCCAGGTTCCAACAGTGGCCCTTTGGCTAAAGGTTTAGTTATACAAGCTCAAAGAAAAAGAT
The DNA here is from genome assembly GCF_000164805.1 of Carlito syrichta. NCBI lineage: Eukaryota > Metazoa > Chordata > Mammalia > Primates > Tarsiidae > Carlito > Carlito syrichta. The sequence goes on from NW_007257558.1 coordinate 133,200, forward strand.
GAGTTGGGGAAAATATAATTTGTGTTAAACACTAATCATGCACATTTGTTTTAAAATGTGTAATCCAAATGGAAATTGGACAGGAAAAATATTAACAGTAAAATGTTAGTCCCTACAGACACAATGGTTTAACAGTGGAGAAAGGAGAGTAAAAACAAACCAATGAGAGAGAATCCTATATGCAATACTTTAAAAAAAATTATTTTAATAGTTTTATTTTGTTTCATCTTGCAGTTAAGTAGGGAACTAAATTCCTTTAAGCATACAGGAACAAAAACATGGTTTTGTTTTTTGGGGTTTTTTATTCTGTTATGTCTGTGAGGCAAAGGGCATAAAAGAGTTGCAAACACAACTTTAAATCTCTCAAAGTATACCAACTCTTGTAACCAGTAAATGACAGTCATGTACCTTGGTCCAAGCCACCCATATGCACTTGCTCGATTATTGAAGTAGCTTTTTGACTTGTGTCCTGCTTTTGTCCTTGCCTCCTTTTAGTCTAACATTTACACAGCAGCAAAATTATTCTGTAAAAATAAAGTCAGATTATGATCACTTCTTGCTCAAAACCCTTCAAAAATTTTCTCATGTCACTCAAAGTATAAGCCAAAGTCCTTATAGTAACCTACAAATTCTGTAGGATTTGGCCTCAATTCAGTCTCTGATCTCAACTCTTACTCTTCTCTTACTTTTTCAGCACAGTCCATATGACCTTTCTCTTTAATCATAAGTCTGCCAGACATACAAATGCTTTAGGCCCTTGGCACTTGTTACTATTACTATTTCTAGAAAACCCATTCTCCAGATATCTACATAGTTAGTTCCAATATTCCCTCTATGTCTATACTCAAAAGTCAACTTTTTTCAGATTTCTGCTTTTGGTAATTATGGACCAGACTTACTCTAGCACAATTAAGAAACAGAAAAATAGGCCATATTTTTAAAAACTGTTTCAGACAAAATCAATAGGCTGAAGACTATAATCACTGAGAGAAAAGAAACAGTTTTCTTGGATTTCTGCCTGAACCACTTTCTACACTTACAACCAAGGAGAGGGGTCTCAAGCAAAATACAGATGTCCAGATAGGTTGTGGAGACAGAGATCAAACTTGAGGAGGCTAAAGCTACTGCAATTTGAGGAACAGAGTACCATAAAGAAGGGAGTTGTCTGAAGAAAGAGCATCAGAACTCTACTTAGAGGCCCCTTGACTCTGGCAAGAATACCACACTATGCATACATAGGATGATACAACATAAAGATGACACAGGACAAGCACAGTGTTGTAAACTGAGTGTGGATGAGAAGGATTCAAATTCTGACAATGCAGAAAGGAAACTTGTTAAATTCCTGGAGGATTCAGTAGAGATACCAGTGGGTCATACTATAAAGTAATACTAAACTAGCCATAAATTGAAAGATACTCTAAACATTTCATAACAAGCCTAAAAAAAAAAATTAAACTAATCCACAGTAAGTTAACTCCAACCAGAGCAAAGTGCAATACTATTTAAAGGAAGACAACAAAATTAAAGTATATGGAAATGGCCACCATTAATTGAAAAATTACTAGACATGTGAAGATGTAGGAAAATTATAGCCCATAATCAGGATCAGAAAAGACAAAGATAATGATGAATTTTAAAATGTTAAAATAACTATTATTATTATGTTCAAGAGTTTAAAAGAAACATGTATATAATGAGGAAAGAAATACAAGATTATGAAAATTTTAGTTCTCCTGGTTTTTAGTTTTCTTCAAATTCAGAAAATATGTCAGTCTTAGAAATATAATATATGGAGAAAAAGAAAAGCACTGCTTGGATTAATATCAAATTAGACATTGCTAAAGAAAAGTTCAGTGAACTTATTGAAGTTATAGCAATGGAAACTATTATATTTATCACATACATTAAAATTACTATAAAAGTACATAGAGCTTCAGTGACCTATGGAGCAATATCAGGCAATCTAACACTGGAATCTCAGAAGAATAGGTTGGAAGTTGGAGCTGATATAATAGTTAAAGAAAATATGACTGACGTATTTTCCGAATTTGAAGAAAAATAGAAACATACAGACACAAAAAGCTCAAAGAACCACAAGCACAATAATCATAAAAGAAATCAGATCAAGGTATATAATAATCAGAATTAATAATAAGGAGAAAAAAATAAAACTAACCAGACAATAAAAGACATATTATGAACAAAGAAAAAGAGAAAACAATGTTGACAGGAGCAGCCACTGCACTCCAGTCTGGGTGACAGAGTGAGACTCTAACTCAAAAAAAAAAAAAAAAAGACAAAGAAAAAGAAAAGTTGGGAGAATATGCCACTCGCAACAATATAAAAAAGAATGTTACATAAAGTTTTCAGTGAGAGAAAAATTATCTTAAATAGAAACTAGGAAATGCACAAAGGAAATAGAAGTACCAGAAGAGGTACAGCTACATAGTGGTAAACATAATATAATACAAGTACAAAAGTTGGGAAGGAGGGAATGAAAGTCAAATATTTTAAGGACCTTATGTATTTCACAAAATGCTATAAGATAGACTGTGTTAATTTAAGGATATTTATTACAAACTTTAGAGAAACTATTTAAAATAGCAAAAGCAAAGTGTTCTAATTAATAAGCTGGTCATGAAAATAAAATCTTACAGTATGATCAGTTCATTAATCAAAAAGAAGATGCAGAAATAAAAGGAAAAAAGAACAAATGGAATTATAGAAATCATTAATAAGATATAAATATAACCATAAGAAATAATTACTTCATATGTAAATAGTCTAAACAGCCTAATGAAAAGGTAGAGATTGTCAGACTAAATTAAAAAGCAAGACCAAGTCATATACTTGTTATAAGAAACTCACTTTAATTATAAAGACACAGTTACGCTAAATTTACTGGATGGAATAACATGCAACTTTTATCTCTACCTATAAAAATCTGTAGTTAATATAGCACCTCTATTAATATCAAACAAAGTAGACTTCAAAGAAATATTGCTAGGGATGAAAAGGTACATTTCATAGTAATATTAAGGGTAATTTATCAAGAGACCTTAATAATTATACTAAATATGTATTACCTTAAAAACAAAATTTAATGTACAAGGAGTAAACATTGACAGAACTGAAACAGGCATATTTAAATCCACATTTATAGTTGGAAATTTCAATACTCTATTCACATTAATTGAGAAAAACTAATAGAAACTAAATAAGTTTAAAGAAGATTCAAAGGATACTAACAACTAACTAAGCATAATTATTCTTTATTGAACATGCCATTCAACAACAGAATATGCAATATTTTAAAGTGATACAGAACATTTATCAAACTAAGGCATATGCTGGGTCATAAAATAAAAGTGAACATTTAAAAGTGTTAAAATTACAGATGGTATCTGATTTATGATGGTTGGATGTAAGATTTGTTTATTTTTACTTTACCATGGCACAAAAGTTACATGTATTCAGGAGAAATCATACTTTGAGTACCCATACAACCATTGTTTATCATTTTCAGTACAGCATTCAATCAAATTACATTAGATATCCAAAATTTTGTATATAAAAAAGTATGCTTTGTGTTGATGATTTTGCCCAGGTATAGGCTAACGTAAGTGTTCTGAGTACATTTAAATTAGGCTAGGCTAATCTATAATATTTGGTAGATTAAATGTATTAAATGCACTTTGACTTACTATATTTTCAACTTTGCAATGAATTTATCAGGATGTAACCCCATCATAATTTGAGGAGCATCTAAATATAGATTATGATGTCTTACTGCAGTCAAATTAAATTAGCTGCAATATCAGAAAGGGATCTATATTTTATCCAAATATTTGGAAATTAAATAAAATATGTATGAATAATGCATAGGTGAAAGAGAAAAACCACAAAGAAAATATAGTTTTAACTAAATGAAAATTAAAAAACAATACATTCAAATTTGGTGAGAGATAGTCACAATATTGGTTAGAACAAAAGGTACACCTTTCTTTGTATTAAAATTAAATCCAAGCATATGCACTAAGAAACTAAATACATAAATAAAAGAAAAACACAAAATAAGCAAATAATAATATTAAGAATAAAAATTAAATACAATGGAAAACAAATAAATAATTTAGAAAATTAAGGAAACCAAAATTATTTGAAAAGATTAAAACTGCTAATCTTCTAGCTAGATTGGTAAAGACAAAAAAAGAAAGAAGGCACAGATTGCCAGTATTAGAAGAGAGAGGATATCAGTATAGATCACAAAGGCATTACAAGGATTATGATAATATAGTATAGTCTTAGGTCAAAAATATGCAACCATATAGAAGAAGGTTATATTCCTTAAAAATACAAATTATCAAAATTGAATAAAGAAATAGTTAAAAACTCGTACCCTATTAAAGGCAGCACATTCTTAAGCAAATATTTTTTCATAACTATAACTGTATACACAGATAGATATATTGTTTAATTTTATTATATATTTAAGAAAGACATAATATCATCCAGGCACAGTGGCTCATACCTGTAATTCTAGCACTTTTCGAGGCTGAAGCAGACAGATTGCTAGAGCCCAGGGTGCGAGACCAGTATGGGCAACATAGCGAAACTTCACCTCTACAACAACTAAAAACAAAATAATAAAAGTAAATAGATGGGCATGGTAGTGTGTGCCTATAGACACAGCCAGTTGGGTTACTGAGGTGGAAGGATGGACCGAGCCCAGGAGGTAGAGGTTGAAGTGAGTAGTGGTCATGCCACTGCACTCCAGCTTGGGTGCAGGACCCCCACCCTCCCAAAAATCAGTATCTTTCTTTTTCCAACTGATATCCCCTTTGCCTCCATTAACTTAGATTTTTTAAAATTAATACTAGCTAATCTGTTCTATATTTTACTTATTTCTTATCTGTGTACCATATTTGAATAAAATGACAATCAATTTGGTATTATTTGAATGTTAGAAATTTTGAGAACTAATTCAATGTGGACAGAAGAACATTTCTTCAACTGGCTCATCGTAAGACATTTCTTTTACACACAGGGAGGTTAACAATGCCAAAGCAATTGACTTTTTACAAATTGTTACATTTTAAGCTTCTTCCTTCTCTAATACATGGTTCTTGAGATATGAGGAAGACTGGGATATACAGCACTCTTCTGTGCTAGAAGATTAAAAACAAGGAGTTGGACATAACATTGTGTCTACTTCAGTACCTTTTTCAAGTGATTGATACATTTACAATGTTACCTGAGCATTTGGAAACTCTTTTATTCCAAAGATGTCATGATTAGGTTTCAAATGATATATGCATTTTTATTCATTTTATATATTCTCAGATCTTTTCATATTTAGTTTCCTTAAATAGTAAACAGTCCTTTCACTGTACATACAAGCATGATACAATAAAAAGATCTTGATTTGGAGTCAGAAACATCTTAGATTTCTAGTCCTACCACCTCCCTTGGTAAATGGTAACAGCAACCTTATACATTGGTTCTTCAATGTATTCATCTGAGAAATGAAGGTAATATGAATTGTGAACTGCATCATACAAGGGGGACCCAAGAAAACCTAGAATTTATGTAAACATATTGTGTATTTATTTATTTATTTGTTTATTTGTTTATTTATTTATTTATTTATTTGTTTATTTATTGAGTTGGAGTCTCACTCTGTCGCCTAAACTGGAGTGCAGTGGCCGCTCCCGGCCACCGCAGCCTCGACCTGCTGGGCTCCGGCGAGCCTTCCGCCTCCGCCTTCCAAGTAGCCGGAATTACAGGCATGCGCTACCATGCACGGATGATTTTTTTTTTTTTTTTTGATTTATTGTAGAGATGAGGTCTCGCTGCCCAGGCGGGTCTCGAACCCGTGGGCTCAGGCAATCCACTCACCTCAGCCTCCCAAAGGCGTGGGATTACAGGCTGAGCCACCAAGCCCAGCTGTGTGTTTATTCTTACAAGTTTAAGCTTCAGTCACCTTTTAAAGTACTCTCTTTCATGCAATATAACTATTGAGGTGCATTTTCTACTGCTCAAAACAGTTTTTGAACTTGTGAATTTTGATGCTTTTTAATGCTTCTGCCATTTTTTGTTTCGCCTTTTTCACATCGGCAAAATGTTTCCCCTTGAGGATTTTTTTTTATCCAGAAAAACAAAACAAAACAGAAAGGTGCTTAGGGCAAGATTGGGTGAGTAAGGAGGGTAGAGCACTAGGGTCACGCCATTATTGGTCAAAAACTGCTGAACACTCATTACGGTGTGGGCAGGTGTGCTCGTAAATCACTCATCATGAAATGGGCAAATGCATTGAAAGAATCTCCAGCCGGGCTCGGTGGCCCAGCCTGTAATCCCGCGCCTTTGGGAGGCTGAGGTGAGTGGATTGCCTGAGCCCACGGGTTCGAGACCCGCCTGGGCAATGAGACTTCATCTCTACAATAAATCAAAAAATCAGCTGGGCGTGGTAGCGCATGCCTGTAATTCCGGCTACTTGGAAGGCTGAGGCGGAAGGATCGCCGGAGCTCGGCAGGCGAGGCTGCGGTGACCGGGAGCGGCCACTGCACTCCAGTCTGGGCGACAGAGTGAGACTCCAACTCAAAAAAAAAAAAAAAAAGGAATCTCAAAAAAAAAAAAAAAAAAATTCACTGAAGCCAAATGCAACCTTTCACAACAGTGCTAGCTGGTGCACTGATGCCAATAACTTCCTCGAACGCTTACCTAGCAGGGGAAGTCTGTACTACAAGGGGCCCACCCTTCAAAAAATAATTCCTGTTTTTTTCGTGGGTGGAGGGGGAATCTTCTCTTATATATGAGATACAAACACAGGTTTCCTGACGAAGGCTAGCAGGACCTTCTATCAGGTAGTTGTCATGAGCTTCAATTGACACATCCCAACTAAAATAAAGTGATCAAATACAAATGTATTAGCACGTGTAACAAGGGATTGGTCATACTACTACTACAGGGATTGGGAATCATTCAATGAACAGATGCTCCCTGTCTTTCTATACATTTCTCAGCTTATTTTTACAATCCTTTCACTGTGACTCCATTCATGGTTCTCGGGTGGCTGGTCCCAACAATTATAAGCACATGGCATTGACCAGAGGCAGAAAATAAAATCCTGTTTGTACCTTATTAGGAAAGCAGGCAGAATCTCCAAGCACTAACCCCTCATCCCCACCCACACACAGAGATACACACCACCACCACCACCACCACCACCAGATTTGCACTATCCTACAAGATATTAAGAAAATCACTCTACAAGGAAAATGGAATTATTATCATTTATTTCCACTAACCAAGATTCACTGTATGGGCCTAGAGAGGAGTCCATAATTTCCCTTCAGACACGTTTATCCATGAAAAAAAAAATCAAGATCCTATTAGCAAAGATGAGCAGCCTGTTAGGAAGGAAACACTTACTTTCGGGGAATTCATCATCTGAAGTTTGGTGACAGTGATATTGATGACCCAGAATGCAAATTATCAGGCATCTTGGTAGTCTCTCCATCTCTCTAGGAGACAGAAGTGTGTGTGTGTGTGTTGGGGGGGGAGATTGATTTAAATTCTTTCTTTTTTGTGTGTGTGGAAAAAAAATGCTATTCTCATTGGCCGTTGCTCTGACCCTGAGTCCAGGATTTATTGGCAAACCAAAATTCAGAACTCACAGTTGTTATTTAATCATAAGGAAGTTTCTTGTTTTCTCTCCTAAAGTGAGTTAAGTATACCCTTGAGGATACCCAAGTCTTTAAAGAGTAGACCTGTCATGGAAGTAGAAATGTTTGTATAAATATTCTTTGAATAGTAAAAGCCCCTGGCACTTTTCTTTTGTTTTCTTTTTTCTTTTTTTTTTTAATCTCAAGTTCATTGATTTTTACATCTGCTCGGGGAAACTGTCTATTGGGATACAAGTGAGGAATTTCTAAAGCCATATAATATTCTACTAAACAGCACAATTACGTCATTTATCTATATTTTGGTTCTATATTAGATATACGTGGCTCTAGGTCAACCAATTTGTGGTTGTCCATTTAAGTGTTATCTATGCAGGTTATAATGTAATTGATTTGGTATCTGCTTGCTAAATTAAAACTGTCACTTACCTAGGTCCTAGAAACAATTCTTTTTAATAATTATTTCATTGCAATTAAGAGTGATTTCTCTTCCTGATTTTCTTACATAGAAAGTTAATTATAACAACTGTATGAATTTGGATAGCCAATTCAAATTGGTGAGTTTGTTTAAAACCTACATATTTTTAAGGGAGATTTACTGTTGTTCTCACAAACTCAACAAATCAAATTGTTGTAAGGATTAAATATAATTGTGTATCTAAAGAATTTAGCATATTGACTGACATGACCGACCTGTACATGGTAGGCACTTAATATATGTGAGATGCTACTCTGATTTTATTGTAGAGAATAAGAATTATGACCTCTACCTCTCAGAGTTATTACAGAAATTCAGTTAAACATTTTCCACTCAGATGACAAGTGTGGTACTTAGCTTCGATTCAGGACTCAATAAATGCTCATTTCATTTCTTTTCCTGACCTCTAAACATAACATTCAAAATAATAAACTCTGTCTTTATGATCCTACATCACACCAGTAAACTAATTTCCTCTTTTTGGAAGACAAAAACCTACAAAGTCCAGTTTCAATTTATTTAGATTATTCTCTCTTTTTGACAATATAAGATGAATCCCTGCTATGAAATAACCTTTTCAATGATCTATGTATAATAGCAACTCAGTGCCACCTCTCTCTTTTTGGATAAATAAATTTAAAATGCTTTGTTTCCAGAATGCAACAAGCATACCTGTCCTCTGAATAAGTTGCCCATTACAGCCAGGGTAGAGTTACAGTGGGTAGCAGCGGGTGTTGGAGAGTGAAAGCCCTAGGCACTTATAACTCTGAGTATTACTGCCTGCTTGAAAGAATTTGCTATTTACTTCCAACTGAGGACAATTAGACTTAAATTCCAAAGCCACACATCAGATAAGTGAAAGAGAAGAGCAGAAGAGCAGTGACCGAGTAATTTAGGTAGCAGGATTCTTAGCTTTTGTAGTTAGTCAAGCGAGATGTAAAACATCAATAATAATCCTCTTTAATGCTGGATAATTGCATTTGGGGAGCTTCCCTTACCTGTTTCAAGATCTCCATGAGAGTATAAGTTATATAAGGCTTCTTTGAAGCACATTTCTACTACTGATTATAAGAAGATATCACCCAGAAGTAAAAACTCCAAAGCAATTTTCACAAACTGCAACATTCTAGAGTAGATGACATTTGAAGTACAATTTTCATGCAATTTAAGATTCATTTTTTGGTTGGAAAATTCTGAGCTTCTGTTATACATGAGTAGTGGATATCCCAAAGAAGTAAGCCAGAAAATTGCTCATGCATTTGTATACGCTTATTTTTAGAGAGCTTGATAATTGGTGCATTAATGTAACTAAACATCTCCCTAAGTGAATTATAGTTTTTGCTTATCCTGTCTCAGTGTATATGAAAAGAGTTGGCTCTGGTTTGGCAATTGTGGGGAAAACGTAAGTAATGGAGGTCTGGCTTCACATATTATAAATTCATTAATGTGTTCATTTCTATGCATTTTATGCAATGATTTGTAAATGTCAAATACACTATTGAATGTTTTCCATAGAGGTTAAACTACCCACTGCTCATACTGGTAATCAAAATGTATTGTCAAATTATTGGTTATGATTTTCAACTCATAATAAATGTGGGTTCTTTCACTTTCATTTTTGTAATCAAAGCATGTAGTTACATACGTAGTACAGTACCCTGAATATAGTAAATATTTATTGTTTTTTGAGTGAATAATAGTAACATGGAATAATGACTCTTTATAATAAGGTTAAGTGTGATATAAGTACCTAGATAGTGATTATTCTGCACTACTGAGTCTGAGTTTGTATGTTGGCACTCCATGACCTTTTTCAGAGTGTAAGTACCAACTATCCACTTGTCCATCTGCTGAAGAAAGCCCCCAAAAAGGATGGTCTAGTGAAGAGTATCCTTCTACTCCTATGGAGATCTAAGTTTTATTCATGTATTAACTTCAACCAGCAGAAAGCAATATTTATAACAACTTAGTCCCCAACTAAATTACACTTGATAACTTTAACCTTATAATCTGAACTATGACTCATTTCTGCATTGATTATACAGACATTATGATGGAAAATGCATGAATCTTAGAATCAGAAAAGTGTTGAAAGTGTTGTTAATTGTGTCACTTTGAGCACTTTTCTCATTTATAAAATAGTGACCTTTCAGAATTTTAGGAAAAACAATCGAATTAAGTGCCTAAAATATACCCTGGCATATGCTAGATACAACATAAGTATCCTGAAATCTACATTCTTCCTGTCATTATCAGTATTATTATTACTATTATTAGGAATTTTCTTCATTGATTCCAAGGACATTATCCAGTAGACCACGTGATCTCAATCATGTAAAGATGTGCAGGTGACAGACTTACTTTAGAAGTAATGTTAGGAAAACCCTATTTTAAAGAAAGCGTCAACTTATTTTATATATATAAAATAAATATCCACTTAATATATATATAATTGTGTTTATATTTTTATCATTGCTGACAGGAAACACAGACAAATTTTAATTTTAGCTCATAGCTTCAGCAATAATTCCAAAGTGACTAAAAATGTTTCATTTTAAAAAATCTATAATTCTAATTTTTTCTAACTCTATTATTTTCATTTTTCTTATGTCTTCTGTAAATCATCTTAAATTATTTTCCTGGAATGACATTTAATTTAATTAAATAAAAGTATTTGCAACATGACTGAAATTGATGTGTTACCATAATTTATTCTTTGCTTTTTGTATGCAAAATTAACTTCATCATTGCCCATAAATATTTTAAATTTTAAAAATATTAATGGTATATTACAAACCAGATATGTCATAAATGTTGGCCCATTTATGTCTTGAAGGTTTGAACTGCATATTTATATGACCTATTTAAAAGATATATATATATATATAATTCTATTTCACATAAGACTACATTTTATTCCACATCATATATTTGATTTTGCTTTAGGATAAATTGCAGTCTTCCTGAAGCATTTCAGGTCATGTATTGATTAAGTAATTGAGAATACAGTACTCAATTCTAGGATAAAACATGGAGTCAGTCTTTGAGATTCTCTTCTAGTATACTCCAAACACAAAGATATGGAGTCTTTTGTTTTTAAAAGGGTGTACTGGATCTTGACTGATGATCACATCAGCTCACTTGTTGCAATGCTATCATAATACAGGAAGTGAATAGCAGAGAAACTATTCCTTCATTCATTCATTTATCAAGCCCTGGACACTTACTCTACATGAAGCATTATATGTACAAAGATTATTCATATATTTCCACTACATCCAGGTAATTTCCGGGTTGGAAGGGCAGAAAGTATCTGTAAATAATTTATTGTAATGCAGCATGACAAACACCAAAATTGAGGTTTGCAGGAAATCCAATGATGGCATAGAGCAAGTAGTTTAGAAAACTAACTTTATAGTAGGTGATGTTTAAGCTAGTTCTTAAGTGATATTTGGAGTTTTCCAGTTGGAAAAGGTAGACAAATGTATTTTAGGGGACTGACATAACCCCTCCTCCCCAGTGATCCTCTGAACATCAGACACACCCAGCAGTGGCATGAGTGAGAGGGACGAAACCAGTCAGTACATCACCTGTGATAAGTGGTCTCTACTCCAGGATAAGCCTGACTGGGGCACTCCCCCCACAAGTACCAGGTGAAGAGACAATCCAAAACCTCCCAAATGGAGGGGATACTCCTGACCATATGAGAGTGGTAGGGGAGGACTAAAGCTCCACCCACACCCACTGCCTCCTCCTCCTTCCCCAGCCAGACACTGGGGAGACTGTGAATAAGGCTATAGCTCCACAGGAGATAACAGAGGTACTTACCTGTGAGCAGTTGAGAGGACAATTATAGAGCCTGCCATAAGAGGGCAGGATTTTTTGTTTTTGTTTTTGTTTCTGTTTGATTTTTAATTAATTTTGCCTTTATTCATGGATATGTATGTGAAGGTTCAATCTGTATTCATCCCTCCACTTTTTTATTTTTCTTCTTTCTTCTTTCATTTTTGTTTTTCTGTTTATGTGTGTACCTTAATGATTGAGTGTTCATCTTTCAGGTTTTTCTCTGTGTGTTTGTCTTTTTGTTCTTCACTTTTTCTAGTTTAATGTGTGTGTAAATGTATATGTGAGGGGTCAATTTGAAATCCTTTTTTTGTTTTTTATTTGCTGTTTTTTGCAATTTGTTTTACTGGGTGTGTGTGTTTAATTGTTTACTTTTTATTGACTTTGGTTTCTGCTTTTACTTTTCTGTGTTGTTGTTTTCTTTTTTGACCATCTTATTTTATTCTACTTTTCTATGTTTTCCTCATTGCTGTTACAGTATCTTGGAATCAGGTGGTAAACACACATACTAACTGTATCATCATATAGAGTCATGGTGGAGACTGAGTCTCAGAGAACATATACCATAATCAGTGAACACTGTGATTTGCAAGTAGTTTCTGAATACTAGTTCCCCAGTCCTCCACCTTATTCAACTCTCAAAACTGTAAGAGACAGCACAGCTTCCTACTCTCAGTCCAGTTTCAAGAAATAATAAATTAAAAGCCCTGATGAGAGAAAAATAGATGATAGAGAAAACATCAGAAAAGAAAGCCTTTTCCACTGCCACTGAATAATGGAACTAAAGAGATCTATCACAAATAAGGAAAAATCAACCAAAAGCACAGGTAATTCGCAGTGTACCAAAGAGAAAATGCCTAAAAATTAAGACCTCAGAGCCCAAAGAATGGAAGTCACAAACAACTGGCTCCAGAATAAAACAGGGATTAGGGAATGGATGGAAAGAGTGAAAAAGACTCAAGAAAGAAAAGATGCAACTGAAATAACTTGTAACAGAGGTGTGGACCATAAAATTTTCATCCATAAATAAATAACAAGATGACAAGTGTGGAAAGCAGAATAGATCAAGCAGAAGAATCTTAGAACTTGAAGATCAAAATAAGGAATTTACCCAATCTGCTAAAAAAAAAAGGAAGAAAACTCAGAAAGAAAGAACAAAACCTCCAAGAGATATGTAATTATATCAAGAGGCTGAACCTATGCCTAATTGGTATCTCAGAAGAAGAAAAGGAAGTGGAGGATACCTAGGAGCAAGTATTCCAGGAAGTTATCCAAGAAAGCCATCCCCATCTCAGCAGAGATGTGACCATCCAAACACAAGAGATACAGAGAACACCCACAAGACATCAAATGAGAAGACCAAATCTTAGACACATAGTAATTCATCTACACAAAGTAGGAACAAAAGAAAAAATTATAAAGGCAGCAAAAGAGAAAAGTCAAACTACCTACTGGGAAAACCAATCAGAATAGCAGCAGACCTATTGACAGAAACACTACAAGCTAGTAGGGACTGGAGTCTAATATTCAAAGTCCTCAAAGATAAACATTTCAACCAAGAATTTCCTACCCAGCCAAGCTCAGCTTCATCAGTGATGGAAAATTAAAATCCTTCCCAGACATCCAATTCCTAAGAGATTATGAGCTTCCAAGCAGCTCTACAGGAGATTCTTGGAAAGGTATAAAACACAGAACAATGAAAAAAAAAAGAATGACCAAACACTTCCCAAGAGAGCAGAAGAACACAGAATTAACAGAGAATACATCACAACTGAAAACTTGAATACACACACATACATCAACCCAAAAGATGAAAACAAATAAACAAAGAAAAAACTCTGTAAGAACCTCATAATGGGGATAAGCAATCACACATCAATAATCAACCTGTATGTGAATGGACTAATGCACCATTGAAAAGACATAGAATAACAAACTGGATAAAATACCATGACACATTAATTTGCTGCACCCAGGAAACTCATCTCACCACAAGGGATGCACACAGACTCAAAGTTAGAGGACAGAAAATGATTTTCCAGGCAAATGGATCACACAATAAGGCAAGAGTAATGACCTTAATATCAGACAAGACAACCTTTAAGCTATCAAAAATTTAAAAAGATATAGAAGGACACTACAGAATGATAAAAGGGTCAATCCATCAACAAGAAATATCCATCCTAAACATATATGCATGAAACACAGAAGCACCAGCATTTACAATCAACTATTAAGTAAACTAAAAAAAGATGAATCCTAACACTATTATAGCTGGAAACTTAAATATTCCATTAACAACCCCAGATAGATAATCAAGGCAAAAAATGTACAAAGAGATCCAGAAACTCAACAAGAAACTTTACCAAATGAACTTAATAGATACCAACAGAATGCTTCACCCAACAACCACAGATTATATATTCTACTCATCACCACATGGGACATACTCCAAGATCAATCATATGATCAAAATACTGCCATACTCCTTCTCAGAACACAGTGAAATAAAACACAATATTAGTACCAACAAAATTCCCCGCAATCCCACAAAGACATGGACACTTAGCAGCATGATGCTGAATGACTACTGACTTAACACAGAAATTAGATTCCTGGAAACAAATGAAAACAAAGAAACATCGTACTAAAAACCTCTGGGATGCCATGAAAACAGTTCTAATAGGGGAATTTATATCTCTATGAACACACAACCATAAAATGGAAAGATCACAAGTTAACAGCCTAACAAATCACCTAAGGGAGTTGGAAAGACAAGACCACCAAAACTTTAACATTAGCAAAAGAATTCAGATTGTCAAAGCCCAAATACAGGACATAGAAGACAAAAATATCATAGAAAAAAATAAACAAAACAAAAACCCAGTTTTGTAAAAGGATAAACAAGATTGATGGACCCCTAGTCAAGATGACAAAGGAAAAAGAGAAAAAGCCTATATAAACACCATCAGAAATGCAAAAGATCATATCACAAGGATCCTGGAGAAATACAAAAGATTATCTTAGATTAATATGCACATGTGAATGGAAATAAACTAGATAACCTAAATGAAATGGAGGACTTTCTGACATCATACAAACTCCCAAGGCTGAAACAAGAACACATTGAGACATAAAATAAAACAATAATAACCCAGGAATCAGGCTCCATCATAAGAAAATTACAAAGAAATAAAAGCCCTGGACTATACGGATTTCCAATGGAATTCTACAAAACATACAAGTAGGAACTGATACTAATCCTACTGAAGATAGTCCGGGCAATAGAGAAAGATGGAATTATCTCCAAATCATTTTACTTTGCTAGCATCACAACAATACCCAAACCAGGTAAAAATTGATCCAACAAAAAAAGAGAACTACAAGCCAATATCCCTGATGAATATAGATGCAAAAATTCTCAACGGGATTCAAGCACATGGATCCAACAACACATCTCAATAATCATCCACGATGACCAAACAGGCTTCTTCTCCAAGATGCAGGGCTGGTTCAACATCCATAAGACCATAAATGTATTTAAATACATCAACAGATGTAAAAACAAAAACCACATGATTGATCATTAGATGCCGAAAAACTTTTGATAAAATGCAATATCCCTTCTTGATAAGAACAATCAAACAGCTAGGCATAGAAGGCACATACCTCAAAATAGGAAGCATCATCTAGAGTAAACCCACAACCAGCATATTGCTAAATAGACAGAAAATGGAAGCATTTTCCCTGAAAACTGGAACAAGATAAGGCTGCCCACTCCCACCCATCCTGTTCAACATTGTGTTGGAAGTCCTAGCTAGAGCAATTAGACAAGAGAAAGAAATCGGGGAAATCCAAGTAGGAAAGAAGGCAGTTATCCTCTTTGCTGATGATATGATCCTATGCCTTGAAAATCCAAGAAAATCTGTCAAAAACCTCCTTGCACTTATAAAGGACTTTGGCAAAGCCTCAGGGAACAAAATTACTGTGCAAAATCAGTCACATTCATATACACCAAGAACAAGCAGGCAGAGAACAAAATTAAAAAGCACAATCCCATTCACAATAGCTACACACACACACACACACACACACACACAAAATGAAATACCTTGATATCTTCCTAACCAGAGAAGTGAAATACCTTTATGATGAACACTACAAAACACTGCTCAAGGAAATCCAAAAAGTCACAAACAAATGTAAAAATATCCCATGCTCATGGATAGGAAGAATCAACATTGTTAAGATGTCCATCCTACCAAAGGCAATCTGTAGATTCCATGGAACACCCATTAAATTACCAGCATCATTCTTCTCAGACCTGGAAATGACAATATAATATGGAAGCATAAATGACTACAAATGGCCAAAACAATCCTTAGCAGAAAAACAAAGTGGGAGGTATCATACTTCCAGACTTTAAGCTTTATTATAAAGTTACAATACTCAAAACAGCCTGGTGTTGGTACAAGAACAGACTTGTGAACCAATACCAGAAGCAAAACCTTAATTTCTCAACCAACTCATCTTTGACAAAGCCTCCACCAACAGCCACTTGAGAGAGGTGAACCTATTCAGTAAATGGTGCTGGGAAAACTGGCTGACCACATGCAGAAGATTGAAACAGGACCCCTACCTATCACCATACACAGAAATAAACTCTAAGAGGATCAAAGACCTAAACGGAAATCCTCAAACTCTAAGAATCTTAGAAAATGCAGGAGACATCTTTACAGAAATTAGAGTAGGCAACCAATGCCTTATCAGAGCACCAGATGATTAATGCATAAGATACAAGATAGACAAGTATGACCTCATTAACCTGAACAGTTTCTGCAAAGCATTAAAAAACAAAAATCAAGTGTACAAGGAGACAGGGAGACAGCCCTCAGAATAGGAAAAAAATATTTGCCAACGTTTATCTGACAAAGGCCTAACATACAAGATCTACAAAGAACTCAAATATGCCAAAAGGGAAAAAAAAAACAAACCTAAAAATTGGGCAAAAGACATGAGTAGACACCTCTCAAAAGAAGATATACGGACAGCCAACAGACACATGAAAAAGTGCTCAGCCTCACCAATCAACAGAAAAATGCAATCAAAACCACATTGAGATACCACTAACCCCAGTAAAAATGGCCATCATTAATAAAACGAACAGCAGATGCTGACCAGAATGAGAAGAAAAGAGAACACTTCTACACTGCTGGTGGGAATGCAAACTAGTTTGACCTCAATGAAAAACCATATGATTTCTAAAAGAACTAGATATCGACTTTCCCTAAGACCCACCAACCCCCCTACTGGGAATATACCTGGAGGAACTCAAATCATTCTACCAAAAAGATACCTGCATATGCATGTTTATGGCATAAACATTCACAATAGTAAAAACATGGAACCAACAATGCTGCCCATCAAAACTGGACTGAATATACATGATAGAATATTACACAGTCATAAAGAAGGACAAACATATGAACTTTGCAGCGACTTGGATTAATTTAGAGTCTATAATACTCAGTGATCTATCACAGAAACAAAGAATATAGTACCACATTGTCTCACTCGTAAGCAGACCCTGAATATTTACCATAATACTGTAAGAAAGGGATTGGCAGTAGTGGAGTACTGCTGGGATGGGATGGGGTGTGGGGACACAACATCAATAAGGGTACCTGATCTGAAATCAGGCAAAGTGGGGGCCAAAGGGAGGCCCAAACTTCACCTGTATGATGTCAACTTGTATACCTACTCCTGATGTATGTACCGCACATCTTTAAAATAATATATATAAAGAAAAATGCATTTTAAACATGTATACAAATGGTGAGATTTAATCATCAGAACATATTCAGAAAACTGTAAATATATTATTCGATGTAGGCAATGATTTGCAGCAGTTCATAGACTAGCAGAACAGAAAAGAGACTGAGGAGACAGATTTTTTAAAATTTTTCATTCGAAGGGTACATGTACAGGTTTGCTACATGGGCACATTGCATGATGGTGAGGTTTGAGCTTCTGTTGAGCCTATTGCCCAGGTGGTGAGAATAGTACTAAATAGGTTTGGTTGGTTTGTTTTTAATCTTTACTTCCTTTTTTTCTTTAGGATTCCCAGTGTCTATTGTTCCCATTCTTATGTTCATGTGTAACCAGTATTTAGCTCCCACTTATAAGTGAGAAAATGCAGTATTCGGTTTTCGGTTTCTGTGACAATTAATTTAGAATGTTGGCCTCCAGCTTCATTCATGTTGCTGCAAAGGACATGATTTCATTCATTTTTATGACTGTGCAGTATTCCATGGTGTATACGCCTTTTTAAAAGAATTCAGTACACCATCTATGTGCACTCAGTTTGGTTCCATGTTTTTGCTATTGTGAATACAGCTGCAATAAACATATGAATGTAGGTATATTTTTGGTAGAATGATTTATGCTCTTTTGGTTATATGCCCAGTAGTGGAATTTCTGGGTCAGATGCTAAATATATTTTTAGTTCTTTGAAAAATTTCCAAACTATATTTTATAAGGACTGAACTAGCTTATATCACCACCAACAGCATATAAGATTACACTTTTCTTTGCAACCTTGCTAGCATCCATTGTTTTTTGACTTAATAATATTTAGTCTGACTGTTGTGAGATGGTATCTTTGTGTTTTCGATTTTGCATTTTTCTGATCATTAGTGATGTAGAGAATCTTTTCATATGTTTGTAGATGACTGGTATATCTATTTGAAAAGTGTTTGTTCATGTCGTTTGTCCTCTGTTTAATGGGGTTATTTGTTTTCTCCTGTTTACTTGCTTGAATTCCTTATAGATTCTGGATATTAGACCTTTGTTGAATGCATAGTTTGCAAAATTTTTCTTCCATTTTGTGGATTGTCTATTCTATTGATGGTTTCTTTTGCTGAAACAACGCTCTTTAGTTTAATTAGGTCCCACTTGTCAGTTTAGTTGTTGTACAATTGCTATTGAGGACTTGGTCATGAATTTATTTCCTAGGCAGATGAGACTGTGAAATTTAACTTACTGATGTATTAGGGTGTCCTCTTTCTTTATAAAATGATTACTATCAGTTTGATGCATACGCTGATCTAAGAGAAGAGTCAATGTCTTATCTACTTCTGAAACTTCATTCAAGACAACAATATACTTACACATTCATTCATTCATTTAATAGGGCAGTTACAGTGCTGGATCTTGGGGAAACAAGGATGAGAAAGACAGATACAATTCATGCTCTTAGACTTTAGAAAAAGAGACCCATGATGAAAACTATGTAGGTTAACAGGATGGAAAGTGAATAGAGGTCGACTCTAGATAGAGTGGACCCTCACAACCTCTCTGAAGAGATGACTTTTAAGCTGACACTTGAATGACAGGAAAGGGCAGGCTATGCAAGGATAAATGGGGAGACCATTCTAGGATGAAGAATGAGCAGTAGGAAATGCCCTTAGAAGGAACAAGCTCAACTTCTTAAAGTAACCATGAGTAGTCAGTTTAACTGGAGCGGAGAGTTGTGGGGACCATATCACATGAGGCTTAGACTTGGAGAACCTGTTTGAATTTTTTAATTAGGGCAGTAGGAAACTACTGGTTGTTTCAAGGAGGAAAGTTACATGATTTGATTTATGTTTAAAAGAGAACAGTACTTGAAGAAGTGACTATCGTAAAGCAAAGATAGACACAATAAGACAACTTGGTGCCTTCTGAGTAATACGGGACACCTTAGATAAGCCAGTAGCAATGAAGAAGTTAGAAAGAACAAATTAGGGACATACTTTGGACACTGTGTGATAAGGCTTGCTCTTGTATTAGGTGTTTATAAGTGAGCAAAGAGAGGAATCAGGAATCACCATGTAGATTTTTAGAAAGGGAGGAAGACACACCAGAGAAACAGTTAAGAATAGCAGTAACAGCAATAGTAGCAAATACGTAGATAAATACTTACTCTGTGCCAGATGCTGTTCTGGCAATAGTTACATATATTGACTCATTTAGCCATCACAACAATGCTATATTATTATTATTGTTATTCCCGTGTAACACATGAGAAAATTAAAGCAGAGTTGCGAACTTGTGCAAACTCATACAGCTGCTCGCAGATTCACCTTAAATTTTTGCATGATAAATTCCATCAAAATCTTCTAGTCTTTGCTCACATACCACCTTCTCATGGACACCTACCCTAACCACACCACTTAAAACTGTAACACCAGGCTTCCCCCGACTTCTACTACACTCACAATTATATCCTGCTTAAAGTACCTAATACTGTGCTTACATATATTGCTTACCTATCCTTACTAAATTACAAGCTCTATGATGGCAGGGGTTTCATTCTTTTTTTTCCCCCAAAAACTTTGTATTCCAAGTGTTTGAACAATTCGTAGAATGTTGTGGACACTCAGTAGATGATTGTTGATTAAATAATGAACAAATTAGTGAATGACTGAAGTGGTGAAGTTGGGTTTTCAGCTCTTCTGGCCAGACTTGAGAGCCTACATGATTACTTTCCATAAAATATTTCTTCTTAGAGTCAGATTGAAAAATGACTTTCTCCACAGTTGGCAGGATCCAGATCCAAGTTACAACATGGAAGGGATGGTAGAAACCAGTGGGTCTTTACCTTGGCAACCTCTTCTCTTTTCCCTTAACTCTTCTTCTATTTGGAGTACTTTTCTTCTTTTTTGCTTTGAGTAACTAGCCAGTATTTGTCTTCCATTTTGGTGTAGATATCAGGTCTTCTAGAAAGGCTACCTTAAATTAGACAAAACTGAGTTAGTTGCTCCTTCCATATTGCTCACTGAACTCTGTTCCTTTCCCCTTGGAAGTTGCCAGACTGTGTTCTAAGCATATAATAAAACTGCTCTGCACTTGTCTCAGTGAGCTTCTAGACTACCATGCAATGACTAACTTCTAGTAGGTGCTCAAAAAATTTGCTAAATTGACTTAATAACTTTGAGACAACCTCTAAGTATAAACACTGTATGAATAGTTTGAGTTCTGAACTATAAGGAGTTAATGCAAACCAGTTCACATTGCAGGGGTTTTGCAAAGCATTGCTGCAAATAATTCAGTTTGAATTATGTTATTATCAAGGCAAGCCTCTGTTCTCCTCACACAAACCCATTCACTTAAAGAACTAACTGAGAAAGCAGTGCTCAAAATCTAAAATCCTCTGAACCATTGAAAGCATATATTTTAGATTAAAATCTCTTTTCAATTGACTGAAGTGACCATAATTGGAAACAATTGAATCTGAATTTAAACATGTCTGAGTTGTGATACTATAGCCAGTGTGGTGTTTACTACATACAAAAATTTAAGCTATATGGATTGTTTGGTAATGTAAAGAGAGTCTTTAGAAGGAAATTTATATTCTGTAGATTGGAGGAAATAAGGCCATGGCAAAAAGATCTAATTACATTTTTGTATTGATATTTTAGGAAAATGTGTCATAGCAATATACTAGCATATAAACTCCACCAGTGAAATAATCTGAAGTTTAAATCAAAATTACTTGTAATGGTCTATTCTAGTTTCTGATGATTCATTTTTTTCTGAGATGTGGGAGAATAGAAATATAATGTTTTATGTAACTAGTTTAATTTTTCATAAGCAGTTCTAAGGTTCTCTAGTTTTTTTTTATTAACCTTAGAACTGTAAAGGAAAGTAGGAGGAAAAAATCTAGAGAACATAATATGTAATTGAATCATCTTGGAACGAGAACAGCAGAAAGTAATGAAGATTTAGGCATGAGATGGATTTCACACTGTTCCTCCTACTTTCCTTTACAGTCACATCAGTGAAGCTGAGATTTCTGGTTAGAAAAATCAATAGGAATTTACAGCGAACCTTGGAGGAGGGCATTCTGATGTGACTAAGGAACTCTGAAGGCAATTGTTACTCAATGTTAAGGCAACTCCTTTCTATTACTAGGGGGGGGGAGATGGGTGGCTGAAAAAAATGAGTGCTATGAGGACCTTGGCTGAATGGTAATAGAGATGTTCTCAGGAATCCTTTATTGTTCTTTTTCTCTTTTGCCAATTATTTGTTCCGTTCATTCATTCATTCAAAAATTTATTGCATACCTACCATGGAGCAGCCTCCCTATGGGCATATGTAGCCAAGAAATAAATAAGACGCAATCCCTATCCCCAAGGATCTCACAGTATAGGCAGGGAGAATGGTGACACTTGCCATGAGAGAGTTGATATACTTGCTGAGCTTTGTCTGGCCTATGAAATCTAGGAAGGAATTCATGGGAAGCATTACTTGGGCTACATTTTCATGGAAAGTGGTGGAAACTTCCTGTGAAAAACAGAGACAGGAAATAGATTCCAGGTGGTGGTAGTGACCTAAATAAAGAGCTTGACACTCTGTCAGGTAGGATTAGGTTTGGCTATAAGTAGCAGGAAAACAACAAATAATAGTGGTAGTAGATTAAGCAAGAGAAATACTCATTTCTGCCTCACATGAAGTTCTAGGGTTGGTCTAGTCCTCAGGACTTTTCTTAACTCACCTCTCTACTATCTCCAAACATGATCTTCATTCTCTTGGTCCAAGTTTTAATCTGTATTTAGACAGCAGCATAAAGAAAAGGAGGAAAAAGCATAGGATAAAAGGCTATACACCTAGTGTCTCTTAAAGACAACTCTACGATGTCATCCCATGAAGCTCTGTCTTATATCTAATTTCCTCAAAATTAGCGGCATCTAGTCACAAAAGAGCCAGAAATTTGTAGTATATAGTCTTGGAGGAGTAATATCAGCTAAAAAGTCTATTATTGTGAAAGACAAAGAAATGAGATTTTGGAATAAAACAATAGCTTTGACTATAAGCAGAAAATAGTGGGATGTTGGTGAAATGACTAATATTTCCATTTGACTTTGAGGGTGCAGAAGGTGGGGAGAAGGACGGGGAGAAAGAATGGTCAGACACAAATGTGGAGACATAACCAGGGGCCACACAGAAAGAGGTTTTATCTTATTTATTTATTTATTTTATAAAATTTTTAATTGATATATAATAGTTGTACACATGTCTGGGGTGAACATGATATTTTGATACTTGAATATAATGCATAATGATGAAATCCTGTTTAATTGGTGTATTTATTACTTCAAACGTTTATCTTCTTTTTTATATTGGGAATATTATAAATATTCTTTTCTAGATCTTTTCAAATATACAATAAATTATTGCTAACTATAATTTCTCTACTGTACTATTGAATAGATTTTTTGGCATTTTTTATTATAAAGATGTGGGGTACAATTCAGGGGTAGGTATACAAACGTTGACTATGCACATACCCTTGTTGGTGAGGCATGCCCCTCTCTCCCCTAGCAGTTTCCCTCAACTGCCAATCTCACTCCCACTCCCCTGACAATTTCCCACTACTGCCAATCCCTTTCTTATAGTGTTATAATTGTCCAAGTTCTGCTTAACCTTAAGAAATAAGATAGACAGGTGGGACCTCATCAAACTAACAAGCTTCTGCAAAGCAAAAGAAACCATCAAGAGAGCAGGGAGACAGCCCACAGAATGGGAAAAATATTTGCCAACTGTATACCTGACAAAGACCTAACATCTAGGATCTACAAGGAATTCAAACATGCCAAAAGGAAAACAAAAACAAAAAAAACCCAGCCCCATTAAAAAGTGGACAAAAGACATGAATAGACACTTCTCAAAAGAAGATATATGAGCAGCCAACAGACACATGAAAAAGTGCTCAACTTCACTCATTATCAGAAAACAATGCAAAATGCAAATTAAAACCACATAGATACCACCTAACCCCAGTAAGAATGGCCATCATTAATAAAACAAGCAACAACAAATGCTGGTGAGGATGTGGAGAAAAAGGAAAGCTTCCACACTGCTGGTGGGAATGCAAACAAGTGCAACCTCTTTGGAAGACAGTGTGGCAATTTCTAAAAGAACTAGAAATTGATCTCCCATGTGACCCAGCAATTCTCCTACTGGGAATATACCCAGAGGAACTCAAATCATTCTACAAAAAAGATACCTGCACACGTATGTTTGTTGCAACTCTATTCACAATAGCAAAAACATGGAACTAACCAGAAAGAGTTTTTAATGAATCGACAATAAATATTTGCTGTACCCTTAAAAGTGTACCAGGATGATTAATGTTTAGGGTCTTAATCAAGCTTCCCGATAACCCTATGAGGTACAATCATTATAATTTCCATTTTAAATACAAGGTAACCAAGGATTAGAGATTAAGTAATTTGCCTCTAATTATGCTGCTAATAAGTGTAGAGCTACGATTTTGAGTTTAAGCCTGATTCCAGAGTCACAGTCTAGAGAAACCTGTTGTGCCCAGTAGGTCAAACCTTACCCTTTCCCCCTTTGACTCTGTAGTCCTGGAGTTCTTTATGTGTTTTCTTTCTGAGTGGGCTCCTTGGATACACTGAGTAAATCTTAGTTTGGTCAGATCAAAATGCATGAGAGAAACAGAGCAGTAAACTGTGCCTTAGTAGCATATCTTGTGAAATAGGAAAGAATTCTGCAAATTAAGTCTTGGCATTTCACCTCACATTTTCATTAAGTTTTAACTCTGTATATAAAAAAGTTAATTATATGGTACTTTAATCCTATGTAAAAGGTCAACCATGTCCTGCATTATGTAAGGTGTTAGGGTAATTCTTGAAGTAGAAACACACTTGAACGGCTGATCAAGGTAAATCATAAGTGTTTCATGAAGCACTCTTGATAATAAGATTCAATTATTTTCAATGAGGATGTTTAAGTCTGATGAGTGGACTGCCTTACCAACTGTAAGCAAAACGAATCTCACCAAGGACAAGCTGTGATACTCACTTTTGTATTTTATGGTTTTATTTTTAGCAATGTGTATTTTTTATGTGTGTAATTGCAAATATACATGCTTAACCTAGAAAAAAAAATTAGTGTGAACACAGAAGCCTATAAAAAAATAAATTTAAAAATCACTCGGAGAACTTCTACCCAGAGAGACTTAACATTAAAATTTTAATATATTATCTTCTGGTTTTTAAAACAGTGTATACATATGCCTGTTTTTCATTGGCTTAAAGTTTATTTCTATATGTTTATGTGATTATATTACAAATATTTCTATGTCACTAAAATATTTATAAATGTAATTTAAATGGTCATATAAAAGTACCCTCATTTTGGGAGAATACTGTTGTTTAATTAGCCATTCTTTAACTGGAAACATTGGAGCCTATGTGTGTGTGCATGTCTGTGTATAACTGAGGTGTTTGTAAAGGAAAACAATTGGGGTTATAGTGGTAACTGATTTGGGTAAACAATTGAAACCTGGTTTCATAGAATTTTAGAATGTTTTGCTCTTTATCTTTTCCTTCTAAGGTTGAGTCTGCCCTTTTCTCAAGTTCACATTTCCTGCCCAAGTTTAAAATCCATCCATTAAGATGGTGCTTTCAGTTAGAGGAGTTGTGTATCGAGAATTCAAACAACAGCAATGTGGGGCCAGAGGCCATGCTCTTGTTCACTCATTTGCATGTATTATATCATCCTGTTTAATGTAGAAATGAACCATGCATTGTTCCCAGATACACTACTTGTCTTTTGTTCCCATGCCTTTGTACATGCTTTTCTTCAACCACATCCAGGTAGTACTATTTAGCCTTCAAAGTTCAATTCAATACCATCTCCCTTTAGCTTTCCATTACCTACCACCATCCCTTTCCCTACTCTAACTGCAGGCACAATAGCTTGCTCTCTCTGCTCTATCCTCCTACCACTTGATTTGGGATTTTTTTTAAATAATGCAGAGTAAAACAATTGTTTTCTTACTCCATGAGGCTCTCTCCCTAGGGTAGGGATTTCAGGGTAGGGTTTTAAGCTTAGTGTCATTCTCTTAATCTCATGTCTGTCACCTAACTTGTCCTATTAGACACTTTGCTTGTCATGTTGGGCACCGTGAGAGAGAAAGCAAGGTCTCAGATTTTTCATTTGTAAAGTGGGCATTATAATGCCAAGTAGAAATGTTTAGGTATATGCAGTGGTGGCAGTTTGATTTTAAAGTGAGAATTCTCAATGGAGGTTGAAATGTAAAACTTGCCTTCAAGGTTTCTAAAAATCTGTGTCTTGGGAAATTCTCATCTTTCCCCCTAAATATATGACTAATACCACTCAGGAGAGTAGTGCATATGAGTACAGGGTTCAGGAGGGTATTATAAGGGTGGAAGTAAGTGACTGAACTATAATAGATTAAATAGAAAAGGTTAGAACATTTCAACTGCCTCCCGACATGTGAATTTGATTTTCAAATGGGACAACTGTGTTTTAAAAGCTTTCTGTCAATAAAACCCCTATTGATATTTGCTCAATGAGATTTAGGGAGAACTAATGAAACATGTTTGTAAATTATGTTGAAGATGATGAATAACTTCTAGTTTTAATGCTTCATTTGAAGATTTCAAAGTACTCTCAGGTATGAAAAAATTACTGTTCTTGAGAGGGAAACTGAGACTTAAAAGAAGTACGAAATTCCTTAGACCACAAAATGGGATCCTTTCACTTTAAACATATAGTTTGCGTTTTATTTCATCTTAAAATTAGTGAAAAGAATGTAAATCAGCATTTCCTGACTGCTCCCATTGCACAAGATATTGTCAGGAACAGAGAAGTAAATGTGATCCTAAACCTGTTCTTAAGAAGTTAAAACGTGACACTTTTGGTACCTTGTGCTAAATATTACTTATAGAAGAAAACAGAGCGATAGAACTAATACAGTGAATGAACTGTTTAATCCTCTCAAGATCAAGAGTGATAGCATCAACTTCTTAAAGAAAGAATAATTTGAACTGAAATTTTTGGGAACAATGGGAATCTTCTAGGATTGCAGAAAGTAAAGTGCACAAATGGGAGCATGTTGCAAAATGAAGCTTTCTGAGAACTAGCAGCAGACTGAAACTGCTGGCTGCTGTGGTGTGAGCAAGTGGGAGTCACACGCAGTGAGGCTGGGGAATGGTTGGCAGGAATCAGGGCATGAGAAATGTAAATTGTCATGCTTTGGAATTTTGACAGTATACATAGATAATGGTGAACGGTTTGAAGAAGAGAGAAGTATAAACAATTCTGTATTTTATAAAGTTGTTTCAGTCAGCTTAAGGCTAAGCTATGCCATGACAACAAATAACCCCAGAATCTGAATGACTTAGTATTTTAAAAGCATTTATTGCTTATATCACATACTCATTTGTGTCATGCATACCACTATCTATGTCATCCTTTCTCAGAGACCCAAGCTGACAAAGCATTTCTGGGGCACTATTAGCTTGGAAACAGAGGGGAAAAAGAGACATTAAAAACCACAGCATGTACCCAAAGCTTCTTCTAGAAACAACATATTTTACTTTTGTCCACATTTTGTTGACCAAAACAAAACTTGAGAACTTAGATGTATAATCCTTACTCAGGGACAATCATACTAAAGGAGGGGCAGCAAATATCATAAGCAAGAATTCTGTCTACCATAGAAGGCCACGCTAGGTCACATCACATGTAGGGGAAAGCTTGCTAATAATTAGAAAATGATATAATGTAAAGACAACTCTGAATTAAGCATTGTGTTGTACATTATAGATCTGATACTTTCAAGTATATTCAGAAGCATAAAACACACAAAAACATATGGCACAACAAGATTTGCTTGGTGACAGATAATTTATTATCACTATCATATTATTACTGCTGATAATCTCAACTTACTCTGTGATATGACTGATTATTATTTCATTGACAATGCAGATATATGCAATGTCACAAGTGTTATCCTCATTTTACAGAGGAGTAAGTTGATGTTCAATTATGCCCACCAAGTTGTCCCAAGTTACAGTTACTAAGAGACAGACCTGAACTCAAGCATAAGTAGCTCTGCCTTCAAAACTAGCATTTTAGCTAAGTGGAAAAACTTTAACTTAAGGAATTTAACCTCTGCTCTGACAACATTATCCATACAGTGACTTGCTTAACATCTCTTTTTCTAGGATAATCTATAGATAAGTATTAGCTTTTCTCTGTCATACTTGTCACAAATCCTGAATCAGCGTAGTGTAAGATAAGGATTTACATTTGGCACAATGAAAATGGAAACTCATACATTTTCAATTGCATAACTATTTTAAGATCAGCTATTAAATTATTTTTACCAACCAATGAAGATTTTTAATATGCATTTATCATAAAATAATTCATTGAAGTCCTAGATATAATACTGTATTTATAGGTTTTATTATAAAATACTAGCTTCTCAGCTGGGTTCGGTGGCTCAGCCTGTAATCCCACGCTTTGGGAGCCTGAGGTGAATGGATTGCCTAAGCCCGCGGGTTTGAGACCCACCTGGGCATCTTGGAGAGACCTCATCTCTACAATAAATCAAGAAATTAGCCGGGTGTGGTAGCATGCACCTGTAGTTCCAGCTACTTGGAAGGCTGTGGCAGAAGGATCGCCGGAGCCC
>NW_007257558.1:162036-264517 GCF_000164805.1 Carlito syrichta
ACCTCAGCCTCCCAAAGGCGCGGGATTACAGGCTGAGCCACCGAGCCCGGCTTTTCTTTGTCTTTAATGAGCATTTTGTCAGGTCTTTGGTACATGTGTTTTGTCAAAAAACACTCTTGACAAAATGAATCTGAACATTCCTAGAACATACTTCACCTGATGAAAGTTATCTGCCAAGGCTGCAATTGCTTTATAAATATTTACTCTAAAAAGTTAAAAGGAGAAAAATCAGCCATATCATCTCTTTATAAGAAACACATAGACCTTGATTCATCATTCTCTGACATACTGAAAAAGAAGCACAATGAAGGGAGACAGAAGAAAAAAACACAATGAGATAAACATTCTAATTCTGCATTTACCTCTAAGTCATTGTGCGACCAGGCAACTAATGTTCCTGTGTTATATGTGTAAGAGAGGCATCAGATAGATGACCCAGGTCTCTCCTATAGTTTGAATATTCTGTTAAATTAACAAGCCTACATATCTCTTCCTAAAGTACTTCATATATCTATCAAGTTAGATTTTGTTGAGTGGCTACTTAATGTCAGGCCCTATGAAGATCCCATGAAGAGAAAGCTAAAAAGGCATGAGCAGCCATAGTCATTGCCCTCAAAGGCAATGACCATCACAAAGAGGTAAGCCAGGAAAGTAATGCTCCTGGCACAGTGGAAGTGCAATGCTGGAGTATGCAAGAGAACAGAGAGGGCTACAGAAGAGGCTTTATATTGAGGTCAAAATTTGCTACATCTAAGCAGTTTTAGTCTTTATCTGTTCTCCTTCACGTTCAACATTCCTTCTTCTCATGATTCCTGTGTGCTTTGTACATAATGATATATGTACATAACTGTTATTCCCATCTAAATATGAAGACATTGAAGCTCAAAGACTCAGTTGTTCAAAGAATCATGAATGTCAAGTAGGGACGTAGCCTTTGAGGCACCATGATCTGACCCCAAAGTTGTTGCTTTGATTCCCCATGCAAGCTTTGTGAGTGGGTGCATTTTCAACACCTTATGAATTATTTTTCCTCTGTGTCATTGATTCTCTTATAGTATTTCTAAAGAATCTCATTGCAGTTTATCTCTAGTGACATGAGATCAGCTACCCATTTTATTTTCTTTTTAAGATTCAGTCTCCTGTTTGTTAAGGAATTGCCACAGCTCTTCAGATTGGAAGGGCTTGGGTGGAAGAAGGAGGCATTGATAATCCTCAAAGGAGTTACAGGGAAGCTTACAGGAAGTATTTTCCTTTTTCATTCAGATCACTGAAGGAAAGGTTCAGAAAAGAAGCAACTGGTTCCCTTTTGGCATTTTTACTCCTGGATTAATTTTACCAAATGAATGAACAACAGTCACACTTCCAGGCCACTTAACAAAAGCCCCTTCAAGTGCAAAAGAAAAAGATTCCTTGAAAGGCCAGAGGAAAAAAAGTGTTAAAAAAAAAAAGAAGAAGAAGAAGAAGTTGAGTGTTAAAAGATGCCTATCTCAAAAGTTCTCTTCAGATTCAATAGCTACACTACTTGGACCATGAAGTAGCAGCTCTGGTCAGATGGAAAAAATATATAATATAAAGACAAATATAAGTTTAGCCCTCCAAAACCTATTTCAGTGGCTCACAAATCCTAAAAAAGTCCTTGGACTTAGTTACTTCAGACAGGCATGGTCAACCGTTTTAATTTCTTTTAATGATCTTGGGTTTCTGTGCCTAGGACTTTTGCTGATGATGAGGTGAGGAGGTTTTGCTGAAAGGTTCTCAGCCACCAGGTCTCTACCTTCCCTACGTATATATGTAGGAAGATTGGAACTGTGAAAGACTACCTTCCTGTTGTTCAGTCATTGCCATGTCAGTCCCCAGAACCACTTGAAGTCTCTCTGGAACAGAGGAAATTCAAAGTTAAGTATGGAGTGCCTACAACATGGCCCAGAGCTTGATTTTATTGACCTGACACAAAAGCTTCATTTAGCACTTTTTAAAGCAACTAAATATATTATTCCTCTTAAAACCCCCATTAAAAGATCAACAAGAATATTGTGAAGTATATATTTTAAAAATTACAGCTACTATTTTTCAGTGCTTACTATGTGCCTGACACGATACTACACAGTTTACAAATTTAGTTGTCCCCAATCTCTGAGTTTTAGCTGGCATATTTCCCATTTTTTGTTTATTTTTTAAATAAGATAACAGAAACCTAAAAAAAAAAAGTTGTTATTCCAAAGTCAAAGAGATTAAAAAAAAAAAAAGTTAGGGGTTGAACTTGGCTTTCCAATTCCAAACCACTGCATTATCCAATATGTCTGCCTTGACCCACATGGTAACTATCACATGATTCAGGGACCATTCGAGGATAAATGTGTCTTTGGATTTAAAAATCCACCCATTTACTTCATGGGTAGGAAAATAGAAACCCGCAAATAATCAGTGGCTTGATAGAGCATTGGGTATGCTGAGAGCCATCTTGGGCTTAACACTTACTGTCTTGTGACCTTGGAAATGCAACTTAGTAACTTAGAACCTCAGTTTTCTTATTTGTAGATGGAATCTTAGGATCATTCTACCTCAAGATGCATTCATCTTACCTAGTTTCAGGTCCAATTCCTTCTTTTTCTCTTTAGTAGTTGTGTCACTTATAATTTAACTGTTCAGAAGGTTATTTAAAACAAAAGCATTGTCTTCAGGACATAATGCTTTCTTTTGTAGAAAGAATGTGATTGTCACCCTTTAAACCTGTTTAAGAGGGAAGTTTTAATTACTTATATATCTTTAAAAAGCTTCTCCAGGATGCAAAGTCTTATTTATGTTTTTTCCTCAGTGGAAAATAAACTAATGTTCATAATATTATAAATACATATTTTCCCTAAACACTGTTATAATTGTTAAATACAAAATATCATTTAGCCCCCATAGTTAATACACAGCATAATATTATCCCCAACTAAAAGTTAAGAAAGGTGAAGTTCAGCATGTCATAGGTCTTAAACTTTTACAATTTCTAAGTGACAAAACTGGGATTCAGACAGACACAGGTATATTTTGATTTATAAATTTATGGCTTTTCCTACAGTCCCTTAGTTTTAGTCCTAGTGCTTAACATGGGGTAGTTTGGATGGAAAACAGGAAAAGCTGAAAGGGACCACAAGATGAGCCTAAGTTGAACATGACTGGTCTTCATTTAACAATGAGTGATGCTTTTTGCACAACTGTGTTACTAGAGTTAAAGTGCCTCGGGTGCACTCAAATAATGTTACAATTTTTTCCTCCTTCTGTTTCTGTAGGATTCAGAAAGACAAACTAGTAACTTACTGCCTCACATAAGATGAATTCCATATTTTCTTGTCAGTGAAGTCAGTTTTCTTGTATTGTGTTCTTTTGAACATTAAAATTTATCTTAAATATTGCAATTCAAATGGTATAAGCTTTCCTTTACTAAAAACACAATCTTAGCTTTAAAAACTTAAAACATATCCATAAATTAGTTGTTTCTTTTCATTACTATAAAATAGGAACAATATACACCTCACTGTAAGTTTAAAAGATCCATTCATCCTCTCAGTAAGAACTTTTCACACATCAAGTCTGTTGTTCAAGACTATTTCATTCTGATTGTGGAAGAACTTTGCCAACGTAAGCACCAATATTTATTGGCTAACTGAATCTGCATCATCATTTACTATCAAGTCCTTTTTGTATTTGAACTCAGTGATATTTGAACCACAAACTTAAGCATATGTCTATTATATTGATATTTTCACTAAAAACAATGGACATTTGTTTAATTAAGAAATTAATAGCTAAAAATAACTTGAAAGTAGCCTCACATAGTGCTGGTAGAGAAAATAAGCGATTTTTTAAACAGTGTGTGTGTAATATATAAAAGTAAATTTTCAAAAGTCTTCTGGTATATATACAGATTTACTAAAATATATGTATGTGTGTGTTTATGTATATGAAAGACCTCAGCTTGACAAACATAGTCACCTTTCAAGTAGAAAAAAAGCTTTTGCTGTTATATTTATAGAAGTTTCCACAGAGCTCCTAAAAAAGACTTGATGACAATTTATTTAGGAAAATACTTTTAATATTGGGTATAAATAATTTCATTTTAAACAATTTTTAAATACTTGAATAAATTCAATATTTATTTGCAGTTTTAAAAGCTTATTAAAAATCTACATACCTGGGAATGATAATAATGGGCTGGCAGTCTTGACAATTTGGTTGGGATAGCTCCCAATGTCAGAGTGTGTGTGTGTGTGTGTGCGTGTGCATGTGTATGAGTGAGTGTGTGTGTGTGTGTGTGTGTGTGTGTGTGTCTGTGTTTTTGTGTCTGTGTGTCTGTGCATGTGTGTGTAGTCCATTTACCCAAATGGAAATCCTCCAGGCTTCTGCATGGGATGATCGAACCTTAGTTGTCAGGTTTCTGTGAGTTGAGATGTGAATGAGGCTGAGTGCAGGTTTAATACTTAAGCCCCACAGCTTCCTATATTAGGTCTCACTCACTTCTGTCTTCTCTGAGACTTAGCTCCTATATCCATACTGCTGCCCTAGCTCCTAAATGCTCAAGTGAATATACCGTAATAGTGAAATAATAATGAAATAAACATTAACATTTAGTTATCAATGATGCTGTTAGGCACTTTGCTAGACATTTCACATGGAGTATTAGAGACAACCCTAGTGGCACCCTGTAATGCTAGTGTTATTACCTTCATTTCCTAGAGTAAGAAACTAATTTATCCCAAATTATACTACTTATAGGTGGTGTAGCCAGCAATTGCTTTTAAGCCTAACTCTGAAGTTGATATTCTTTGATTAGATAAGAATTATAAATTTAAAAAAATGTGTAAATTTGTATCGTGCGTGCAACCCTTGGTCCAGATGGTAATATGTAGTTTTATGAACAAAAGTATCTGGATACTTCATTACATATGAACTTATTTCATGCACTAAATTTGCCATCACAAACCTTGCTTAACATTCAACATCTTTTTTAAAAAAATTTTTTAACTTGTAATTTTTTTTTTTATTTTAAAGATGTGGGATACAATTCAGGGTTAGGTATACAAATGTTCATTATGCAGGTACACTTGTTGATGAGATGTGCCCCCCACCAGGCAGACTCCCACTAGTGACAATCCCACTTCCTTGCCCCCCACCTGGCTGTTTCCCGCTACTGCCAATCCTTTTCTTATAGTATTGCAATAATTGTTCAAGGCCCGCTTATGAGTGAGAACATGTGATACTCAGTTCTTTATTTCTGTGAAAGATCACTCAATTATATAGACTCTAAGTCCTTCCAGGTTGCTATGAAGTTCATGATTTTGTTCTTTATGGCTGAGTAATATTCTATCATGTATATGTACTACATTTTAAAAATCCAGTCTTCTTTTGACGGGCAGCATGGTTGATTCCATATTCTTGCTACTGTGAGCAATACTGTGATAAACATATCTGTGCAGGTATCTTTTTTATAGAGTGATTTGAATTCTTCTGGGTATATTCCCAGTAGGGGGATTGCAGGATCTTATGAAAGGTGATTTTCAGATCTTTTAGGAATTGCCACACAGTTTTCCACAGTTGCTATACTGGTCTACACAGTGTAGAAGTATTCCCTTTTCACTGCATCCTCTCCAACATCTGTTATTTTTTTAGTTACTGATGATAGTCATCCTGACTAGAGGTAGGTGGTATCCCAGTGTTGTTTTAATTTGCATTTCTTTGATGACTAATGAGACAGCATTTTTTCAACATCCAGCATCTTCCTGCCTCTGTGTCACATTTTGGCAGTTCTCCCAATATTTTAAAACTCTTTCATTACATTATATCCATTTTAGTGACTTGTTTTCAGTGAAATTTGATGTTACTATTGTGATTGTTTTCGGGCATCATGAGCCATGTATAAAATAGAACTTAATCAATAAATATTTCATGTGTTTTGATTGTTCCACTGATCAGTCATTCTCCTGTTTCTCTTTCTTTCCTGGGAGCTTCCCTATTACCTGACACACACACTATTAAAATTAGGTCAATTAATTATCATACAATGGCCTCCAAGTGTTCAAGTAAAAAGAAGATTCGCTTGTCTCTCACCTTAAAAAAAAAAAAAAAAACTAGAAATAATGAAGCTTAGTGAAGAAGGCATATTGAAAGCCAATATAGGCTGAAAGCTAAGCCTCTTGTGCCAACTGGTTAGCCAAATTGTGAATGCAAAGGAAAAGTTCTTTAAGGGAATTTAAAGTGCTACTTCAGTGAACACATGAATGATCAGAAATAAAAACACCTTTATTGCTGATACTGAGAAATTTTTAATGGTCTGGATAGATCAGACCAGTCACAAAATTCCCTTAAGCCAAAGTCAAATCTAACACAAGGTTGCAACTTTCTTCAATTGTCTGAAGACTGAGAGATGTAAGGAAGCAATAGAAGAAAAGTTTGAAGCTAGAAGAGGCTGATTCATGAAATTTAATGAAATAAATCATTTCTATAACACAAAAGTATAAGGTGAAGGAGCAAGTGCTGATTGAGACGGTATAGCAAGTTACCCATTACCCAGAAAATCCATCGAAAACAGTTGATGTAGGTGGCTACACTGAACAACTGATTTTAAATAAAGATAAAATAGCCTTCTGTGAAGAAAATGTCATCTAGAACTTTTATAGCTAGAAAAGAGAAGTCAAGGACTGCCTTCAAAGTCTCAAGGGACAGGCTGAATTTATTGGTCAGGGTTAATGCAGTTGTTGACTTTATGTTAAAACTATTGCTTATTCATCATCTGAAAATTCTAAGGCCCTTGACAATCATTCCAAATATATTCTGCCTGTGCTTTATAAATGAAACAACAAAATCTGGATGACAACACATTTGATTATAACATGGTTTATTGAATATTTTGGGTCCCTTGTTGAGGCCTACTGCTCAGAAAAGAAAAAAAAGGTTCAAAATATTTCTGATCATTGACAACCCAAGAGTTCTGATGAAGATATACAAGAAGATTAATTCTGTTTTTACACCTGCTGACAAAACATTCAACTTTCAGCTTGTGAATCAAGGAGTACTTTTGATTTGCAAGTTTTTTTAAGAATGTTATTTCATTTATGAAACATTTTTCATAAAGCCATACCTGTTATAGTGATTCCTCTTATGAATCATGGAGGGGTAAATTAAACACCTTCTAGAAAATATTCATAATTTAGATATTAGTAAGAACATTTGTGATTCATAGGAGGAAGTCAAATTATCGACTTTAATAGGAGTCCAGAAGAAGTTGATTCCAATCCTCACAGATAACTTTGATGGGTTCAAGCCTTCAGTGGAGAAAGTAGCAGCAGATGTGGTGAAATCAAATAGCAAAATAACCAGAATTAGAAGTGGAACCTAAAGACGTGCTTCAATCTCATGATAAAACTTCAATGAATGAGGTATTGCTTCTTAAGAATGAGCAAAGAAAGTGGTTTCGTGAAGTGGAATCCACTTTTGGTAAAAATGCTATGGACACTGTTGGAATGACAACAAAGGATTTTGAATATTTATCAATTTATTTGATAATGGAGTGGCAGGGTTTGAGAGTACTGACTCAAATTTTGAAAGAGTTTTTGCTGTGGAAAAAATAATAGCAAACAGCATAGCATGCTACAAAGAAATGTTTCATAAAATAGTCAATTGATGTGGCAAATTTCACATTTACCTTATTCTGAAAAATTGTCACAGTCACCCCAACCTTAAGCAATCACCATCCTGATCAGTAAGCAGCCATCAACACTGAGGCAATACCCTCCTCCAGCAAAAAGATGATAACTGACTGAAAGCTCAGGTAATCATTAGCATTTTTTTAGCAATACAGCATTTTTAAATTAATGTATATATATTTAGATATGCTATTTCACACTTACTACACTACATATAATATAAACATAATTTTTATATGAATTGGGAAAATAAACAATTTGTGACTTTCTTTATTGCAATATTTGCTGTATTGTTGTGGTCTGGAGCCAAACCTGCAATATCTCTGAGATATGTCTATATAGTTTGGATATTAGATGCTTATAGATATGTGATTTCTTGAACGGTCTTTATTTTAAAATATTTATTCATATTATCTCTCAAATACAACTTCTAACATTTAATGTCTTCAGATTATTGAAAATAATAAAGCAGGGAAAAACTATGTAGACATAGATAAAATAGATAAAATGCCTAAGTATCCCACCATAGAGAGAAGGTTAAATTAAATATAATGAATCCTTAGTTAATGTGATATACTAGTCTGCTACCTCATTACATGACCCAAATACATTGCCACATTAAATAATAGTCTTTGGTTTTTAAATTTTTTAAAATTTTCTTTTATGAAAGCAGATGGGAAATTCCCTTTCAATTTATTTCCAGTCAGTAACCCACCCTCAACCCACCTCACCTCCATTAGTAGTCACTCAAGTTGAAGTACTGGTAATAATACTAACACTTTTCATTCAGTAGTAATTGTGAAATAGTTATTAACATGTTGCCTTAAAAGCTTTCCTTAATACTATAGCACTTCCCTTTTTATACATCAGTGTAGGAAAAACTAAACAAATAACAACTCACAATCCCTTCTTTATTGACATTCCACAACTTGAGATTTTTAACATAATTGTAATCTTCATCACTTTCAAATTGCGCGTGCTCTTCTTAATGCTGTTACTTTACTTTAAAATAACTGTATTCAGACCTTTTTTATACTATCAAACATTTCACTTTCTCCTGAGATAATTTTTAATAATTAGGTTAATTTTTATTTTGAAGGAAAAGCAAGGGTAAGAAAATCTTGCTGGTAATGAATTTATAATTTCTTAATTTAACAAACATTTATAAACCCAAATGTACACCAAAAATCATGCTTATGCTCTAATAATTCAAAAATAAAATAACAATTCTGTGCACTCAACTATCCTAAATGCACAATCAGTTACATTATCATCATATAATTTCTATAAATTCCAGTGCGAACAAAAGGAACAAAATTCCCTAGCCAGCTTGTGTAAGTCAGAAACTATTTCATAGATGATATAGATTTAACTGAGCTTCAAAGAATTAGTTGCAGGTTTGCCATGTGGATAAGCTTAGAGTAGAGATGGAGGATGTCCTTGACAGAGGTAACAGTGTATACAAAAATTCAAAGAAGTAGGAGAGAGAATTTATGAAAGAGAATTTGGTAATGCTAAAATATGAAATGAAATAGAGATGCAATGTAAGAGCAACAGATAAAGCTGGGAAAGTGAGACAGATAACAATAACTTTTTAGGCAGAGGATCAAGAAAAATTCAGGTTCAGAAGCAAAGTATTTCATTTAAAAACAATGAATGCATTTCCTAAACACGGCAGGTTCTTTCCATCCTGATCCAATGACCTGGATAAGACATAATCATTCTGACTCTCCAACCTGGACCTGTGTTTCTTAAGCTGAGAATTCATATATACTCATTGCAAAGAAGAAAAACTTTTTTCGAACTTTACTTGTAAATGTATCTTTGAAATTCTTAATTCTGTCCAACGCAGCCAACATGTGTTTAATACTTGCTATTAACAGGTATGAAGTTAGGTAAAAAGGAAAAGAGGAAAGCTCCAATTTTCTTTTTTTTTTTTTGAGTTGGAGTCTCACTCCGTCGCCCAGACTGGAGTGCAGTGGCCGCTCCCGGCCACCGCAGCCTCGACCTGCTGGGCTCCGGCCGATCCTTCCGCCTCAGCCTTCCGAGTAGCTGGAATTCCAGACATGCGCTACCACGCCCAGCTGATTTTTTGATTTATTGTAGAGATGAGGCCTCGCCAACTTGCCCCGGAGGGTCCCACTCACCTCAGCCTCCCAAAGGCGTGGGATTACAGCTGAGCCAAAGAGCCCGGCTTTCAATGAAATTCTCATGTAGCAAGAAAATGGAATCTTGAATTAGTATTTGTAACAAGTCTATATAAGGTATTATGATGAGAAAATGAAATAAATAATCATCTTTGCCGAGTTGCAAAAAAGTTGATGCTTAATTTGAATATAGAAGACATGTCCAAATTTTAGAAAAGAGGAAAGACAAATTATAAGGTAGAATAAAGAAGTGGGGTAGCCCTCTTTCAGGTCCCCTCTCACAGGCCTGGGAGTTTTTCTGTCTTTTTAATAAACTCCTGTTTTCTATATAAAATACAAAAGAGTAAAGCTGTGCAAAAAAAAATTAATATAAGAAAAAATGTACTCATTAAAAGTTATGGCAATTGTTCACTCACGATAGGTACTTAGGTTTTATGGGGGAGAGTGATAATACTTGAGAATAAAAAAGTAAGTGGATGCAGGCAAGGAAGTAAGTTCAGAAAGTCAAGTAACTTCTCCCAGTTTCCGAAGCTAAAAAGGAAGATTTAAACCTGGATTCACTAAACCTGGCATTTAAACCATGTTACTTTTTCTTATTATGCTATTATAAAAATGGTGCAATGTTCCAATATAAACTTCAACATATAGATATAATTTATTATTTGAAGCCACTACCATGCATAAGCATGGACATCTCTGTTGCAGATTAGATTTGATAAATGCTCTAAACATCAGAATAGTATCTATGAGAAGAGATTATCTGGGTAAGTCATTTTAGTAGAATTTTGAGGCTATATTCAGGTTCAACAAGAAAACTTATAACACTTAGTTAGCAATGTCTGGTGTGGTTGCCAAAGCAATAAATGAATTCTTTTCTCTCTTTCTTTTTTTAATCAATATTTTTTATTATGATGCTGTGGGGTACAGTTAAGGGTTAGGTATACAATTACGTTTCATTCAGGGACCCTGATGATAAGAGGTGTTTCCCCGTCCCCAGACAGATATTTGCTACTGTTAATCCCATCTCTCCCCCCAATAGTTTCCCAGTACCGTCAGTAGTACTCTTTAGAATTCTTTTCTAATGGTACAAAAAGGCTTTATAGCTGCAATACTTTGCATTTAATTTAAACAGTAACTGTGTTTACTCTTCTGAATTGTTGAAGCCACCATTTAGAGTTCAGTGACTACTAAAGAAAGCAGTGGTTTGGGGAAGTAAACATTTTTTCAAGGAGTAAACATGAAAGCCTGAAAGTATGTTGTTTAGCACAATATTTGACACAGTATAGTGAATAAATATTACCCTGTCTTCTAACCTTGAAAAATGAATATTTCTAGGGCTGCATCATTTTGACTATGAATGCCTCAGGAGGTAACATAAGCTGATTCCCTTAAAGTAATTCATATAAGAGAGGTGGGACTTGCAGAATGGTGGCATACGGCACTTAGCAAATTCTCTTTCTAGGAAAATAGGAATTTTAACTGATGTAAATTATTCCAAAACAACATTTAAAATCTGGAATTTGTACTAAAGGTATACAACTAATAGAGAGTCATTCATTTTTTAAAAATCTACCAAATATTGCTAGAACAGCAAGAGTCTATGGCCAAGCCCACTCCATTACCATTGCACTCCCATCTCTATATTACAGAAGCTTTACTTCATACAGATATAGCCAAAAAGGTGAGACTTCAGCAACCCCCAGATTCCAGTCTATGGCTATACCCCAAGAGGCACGTTCCTGCATTTCTCATTTAACCAGTCTCATATTGCAGGGTTACTATTCTGAGATAGAACAGGTGCAGCCTAGGAGACTGGTTCCTCCTCCCCATGAGCATTAAAGGCCCCAGTCATAAAACAGATTCTCTAATCCAGGTGTAGAAAGCCAAGAATTTTGTGACTCTGATGATCCGATTGCCCTCTCCCTAATTTGATCATAGAACACAGTTTCCAGACTAAGAGAGGCAAGCCAAGAAGATAGAAACTACTGCCACCATCCAGCCTCTTCCCATAAAATAGCTATGTCACTTTGAGAGAAACCACTATTCCCACCCCCATCTTCTGATCTGTGGTTCCAAGATTTGGCCCATGGAAAAAAGCAGTCATAAGTATCGGGAGCTCTGGAGTTTGACCAAAGAAACTGATTACATCTGAAACAGAGTATAGGAAAATTCAAGCCTAGAGAGTTTCGTGGTAAAAAGTTTTAAAAAACTGGTAGTCCCATGATAGCAACAATTTAAAACCATATGCCAGCAAGTTTAACAGAAAAAATTAGGGAAAGAAACAGAAAAAAAGAAAAAGAAAAAAACAGTCTTCCTGTTTTTGGGATTACACCAAACCTTAAATATTGGTCTCAAAAATGATCTCAAATTTAATTGGCAAAAACTGTGGAAAAATTTATGACACAGGACAATGCAGGGGAAAAACATAGAGCAATCAAATAGCACCTAGAGAAGCCTAACAACTGGATACAGTAACACAAGAGCACATCTGCTTTGGACGTTTAGGATATTTTGTGGTTCCATATAAATTTTATGATTTATTTTCTATTTCTTG
This sequence comes from Carlito syrichta, assembly GCF_000164805.1. Lineage (NCBI taxonomy): Eukaryota > Metazoa > Chordata > Mammalia > Primates > Tarsiidae > Carlito > Carlito syrichta. The sequence goes on from NW_007257558.1 coordinate 174,426, forward strand.
AAGACTATCATTTTGGTGGGGATTGCATTAAATCTGTAAATTGCTTTAGACAGTATTGTGATTTAATAATATTAATCATTCTAATCCATGAGCATAGAATATCAATCATTCCATTATTTTGTGCCTTCTTAAATTTTTTTCATCAGAGTTTTATAGTTTTCTTTGTATAGATCTTTTACTTCTTTTGTTAGATTGATTCCTAACTGTTTTATATTTGTTGTGGCTATTGAAAATGGAATTTCTTTCTTGATTTCTTTTTCAAATTGTTCTGCATTGGCATACATAAATGCTACTGATTTTTGTATGTTGATTTTGTATTCTACAAATTTACTGATTTAGTTTATTAGTTCCAATAGTTATTCAGTCACACCTTCATGATTGTCTGGGTACAAGATCTTGCTGTTTGTGAACAAGGATAATTTGACTTCTTCCTTTCCATTTTAGATGTTCTTTATTTATTTCTCTTGCTTGATTTCTCTGGTCAGGACTCCAGTCTTATGTTGAATAATTATGTTGAAAATAGGCATCCGTATCTTATTCTAGTCCTTAGAGAAAAGGTCTTCAATTTTTCTACATTCAGTAGAATGTGAGCTTTGGGTTTATCTTATATAATCTTTATTACGCTGAAGTATGTGTCTTCTATACCCAGTTTTTAAAATGTATATAATAAAGGAACACAACAGCAGCTATATGCCAACTCATTAGATAACAAATGACATGGAAAACTTTTCAGAAAAACACAAACTACTAAACTGTATCAAGAGAAAATATAAATTTTAAATTAAAAAAATTAAAGATATTGAATTCTTAAGCAAAAATTCTTCCACCTAGAAAATCTTAGGCGCATATGACTACACAGGTGAAATATAAAAAATATTAAAAGAAGAATTAATACCAATTATTTACACACTCTTCTCAAAATGATAAGGGGAGGGAACATCTTCCAAATCATTCTGTGAAACCAATGTTATCCTGAAACCACAACCTAAAAATATTAAGGCATAAAATTAACAGGACATATATGCAGAAAACTTTAAAATATTATTTAAAGAAAGTAGATTGAAATAAATGGAAAGATACTCAATGTTCATGAATCAGGAGATTTAATCTTGTAGAAGCCATTACTTCCCCAATTGAGCAATACAGATTCAACACAGTCTTTATTAGAATTCCAGCTGGATTTTGCAGAAATTAACAAAATGATCCTAAACTTTACTTGGAAGTGAAAGGGATCAAGGATAATAAAAGGAATCAATCATGATAAACTAGAACAAAGTTTGAGGGCTCATACTTTCTGAACTGAAACTTATTACAAAGTTATAGTAACATCAACAGTATTATATTGATATAAGGACTGGTATATATCAAGAGAGTAGAATTAAGTCAATAAATAAACTTTATATAGATGATCAATTGCTTTTAGACAGGATGCCAAGTTTATTCAGTCAGGAAAGATTTTTCTTTTAGATGCATGGTTCTGAGACACCTGGATAACCATATGCTAAACAATGAAGTTGAACCCATACTTCAGAGTCCTTATAAAAATTATTTTTGTTACATCTTTACACTTAAAAAACTTATAATCTACAGAAAGTAAATTAGTGACTGCTGAATGTTGACAAGGATAAGAATGAATGCTTATAGACTTGAGGTTTCTTTTAGGAGGAACAAAATACTCTAAAAGCAGATTTGGATGATGACAGTGGAATACTCTGTGAATACGCAAAAAAGCATTGAGTTGTGCACTTTAAATGAGTGAATTGTATGGTGCATGCATTATATCTCAATAAACTTTGGGGAAAATAATAAACATACACATACACACATAAAAATAACCAGAACATACACACATAAAAATACCCAGAGAACTCCGTTCATCCTGTGAGTGCTGAAGGTTGATGCTGTTAAGTATTCAAATAGTCTTTCTTCTTACTTTTTCCCCAAACTCTCCTTTCTTTGAGGTGAAATTTTTATTTGACACTACTTAATCTTTCCGAAGCTTTTTTTTTTTTAAGTCAGAGTCTCACTTGGTCACCCAGGCTGGAGTACAGTGGTATGCTCACAGCTACCATAGCCTCAAACTGCTGACCTCGGGCAATCCTTCTGACTCAGTCTTCCAAGTAGGTAAAACTACAGGTGAGCATTACCGTGTCCAGCTATTTTTTAAAAGAAATTTATTTATTATACAGATGAGGTCTCGCGTAGCTGCCCAGGCTGGTCTCGAACACCTGGGCTCAGTCAATCTTCTTGTCTCAGCCTGCCGAAGTGCTGGGATTACACGTGTGAGCCACCTTGCTCAGCCTACTTTTTTAATATTATTAAAATAATTTGTGTTTCTTTCCCTTCTGTTGATAGTCACAAGGGAAATGTAAGAGTCTGAATGTGAACTAATAATTATTTCATTATGCAAAGGGAAATGAATGCTGCTATTGGCAATAGAATTTTAAAAAGTGAACTTGGTGGGCTTCTTCCAAAAAGTTAGTTTGGGGGATTTTTTTTTTCAGATGAGTTAGTGAGTGATTTTTAGTGTCAGAACAATTATACACCAGTCAGGAACGATGATCCAATTTCTTCTAATTGATCTCCAGTGAATTCAATGCATTATATAGGAAGAAAAAAATGTGTTTTCTTCCTATATTATAATCTGTTAAGAAAAACACCAATGGAAAAAATAAAAGCAAACTACTGCAAAAGGCAAGGGAGTCAGTGCAATCTGGGAATTTGCTGTCTGGGACTACATGGTCATTAGTTTTTGATACGGAAAAGTTTGCTGTCACTTTGAGACCCCTCACAATTGAGTCATTAACTGGTAATAGCTATTTTATTGGAAACATTATTTTTCCCTTCAAGTAATATCACTTAAAGTGAAAATCAACCTAACCTTCATAGTATCTCAGCCTTAAATTATATTAATTGTTGATTAATATTTTATTGCATAGAGAAGCACATTGATACACAATAGAAAAAAGCATAACCATAAAATGAGACATCAACGTGTATGACACCAATCCAGTGCTTCTTCTCTATGTTTCCTCTAATTTATCCACCCTCCAGTGTTTCAGAATCTTCTTCATCTTTGAAGTTTGCTCAGCATGCAGTACCAGGGAAATTGATGACAACAATTTTCAAACTTGTCAAGCAGTGTCTTATTTCTCTGCCTTAACAAGTGTTCCTTTACCCAAAATAAATTTTCTTGTCTTTCCTTACTAATAAACTTCTGTTCATTCTTTAAAACCATGAGCACACATCACTGTGAATCTCTCCATACCCATCTGAACCACTTACAGACCCCACTGGCAATCGTCATATGTTCATCTTTATTGTGGCACTTTTCACAATAGGTTTTGTCTGGTGTAATACAACGAGGGACTACCCAAAAATGGAATTATCTTTTGGAGGACAAGTCCTTTGTAGTATACTCGGAATTTGTTTCTTCAGCTCAAATGGCCAATGAAAGTTTTTATCTGTAAGGTTTGAAAAGATTGCATTACTATTTGTGGAAGAAATATTATGTCCTGAGTTGTGGCAAACAGGTGACTAGTTCGTCCATCCTGAAAATGTACTTGCTCATAGTGTGATGAAAGTTCAGTAGGTTGGCATGGCCACCACGCCCCACCCTTTCTATTCACCGGATATCTTTCCAAATTTTTTTTTTTTTTTCATTTGAAAAAAGTCTTCAAGCCGGGCTCGGTGGCTCAGTCTGTAATCCCGCGCCTTTGGGAGGCTGAGGTAAGTGGATTGCCTGAGCCCGCGGGTTCGAGACCTGCCTGGGCAACTTGGCGAGACCTCATCTCTACAATACATCAAAAATGAGCCGGGTGTGGTAGCGCATGCCTGTAGTTCCGGCTACTCGGAAGGCTGAGGCGGAAGGATCGCCGGAGCCCAGCAGGTCGAGGCTGCGGTGGCCGGGAGCGGCCACTGCACTCCAGTCTGGGTGACAGAGTGAGACTCCAACTCAAAGAAAAAAAGAAAGAAAAAAGTCTTCAAAGGGAAACATTTTGTCGATGTGGAAGAGGTGAAACAAAAAACAGCAGAGGCACTAAAAGGCATTGAAATCGAAGAGTTAAAAAACTGTTTTGCACAGTGGAAAAAGTGTCTCCATAGGGATATTGCATCAAATGGAGAATACGCTGAAGGTGACTGAAGCTTAAACATGTAAGAATAAATACACAACTTTTTATAAATAAATTTGAGGGTTTTTTGAGTCCTCTTAGTCTCAATTACATTTCTGTATTATGTTTCAAATTCACCACAGTACTTAGCCTATGGCATTAAACAATCATCTCTCTTTTCCTGAAATCAATTTATCATTTTTTCTCTTATTCTATTTGTACTACATATTCATCCCCACTTTTGCTTTGTTGAATTTCTTAGTGCATACTTTGTTCCCTTGTCAAAATTTTAAGTTTCATAAAAATGAAAAGTGTGTTTTCTACTACTATTATATTTCCATAAATGATCTTTAAGGGGGGGAAACATCTTTGACTTATATAGCATTTTAAAGATAATTATAAATTTATTTTTATTTGATTTTAAGTATCAATCATGATCCTGTGAAATGGTGGTGTTATTCCAATTTTGCTCATAGAGAAGCTACATTTGGTCATTTTTCCATAACCATTCATGTGGCCAGGTGCTAAGATGTCGCAGAATTGGTAACTTGTAATCTGGTTTTCTGAATCCAGGCCAAGACCAACTTCCTGTGAACAAACTTTTTTTTTTAATAAGGTAATTATTGAAAAGCCCAGCAAGTGTACTGACCAAATGGTCTTATATCTTTATATGCATGTATGTATTTAAATAACAACACATTTGATTGTTGTAAGACAAGTACTCAACTGTAGCATAACTTTAACCAGTAAAATACTTGATACAATTTAGTTCCAAAATGTCAAAGGGTTTAGGTTTTAATTTTTTTCTTAAAAGTTTGATGTTATGCTTATTTTTAGGAGAAAAGGGTAAATCACATGGTAGTCTCATAAAAAAGATTAATATTTGATATTTTTCACATATAAAATGATACATGTTGACTGCAGAAAATCGAAAAAATAAAATGTCATTCCATTAAATCAAGATTAAGAGGCAAACATTTCGGTACATTTTCTTTCAGTCTTGTTTCTAATACCTATATTATATTGTTAATGTAGCCTGTTTAATAGTCTTAATAGAAATTTTGAGAAGGCTAGAAAAGATAGTCATTCAGAGGTATATTTCATAAATTCTTAGTAGCTATCAATATTATAATTAGAAACCTATCTCAATTAAGTTTTAAGTTTACTTTGCAAACATTTAAGAAATTTATAATCTGGCATGTTTTTAAAATGTATTTCTAAGTTTTCCTTGATAATTATGGCTCTAGTAACAAAGTTTTTAAAGTGTCTTTAATCATTTTACACTGCATTTATAAATGCAATGTACTTTATTTTCAAGTTAAGTACTTTTATTGTCCAACTTAACAAAAAAAAAACTTTAGAAGTACTTAAATCTAGTTATAGTCACAAATATGAGAAATCTCAAATTCTCTTAAATGTTCCAATACTAATACACATTTAGTAAGATTTCCACTACAAATTTACAGCTAAGTTAATTGCTTAATTATACATGGTAATTGAGCTTTAGAAATCAGAACATATTTCTAATAAACCCAAAATTTTAAAACATTAGGATCTTTAAAATGCAAAATATCCACTGATTTCTTCTTAAGCTCCAATTATTTAATGTATCAGTTCAGTTTTCTTAATTAAAAAAATATTAATGTTTAGTCACTAAGAAAGTAATTCCATTATCCCAATTGATGGACAATGACACCCTTCTCGGCAGATGAAGTTGCATTATGAGCAGAGATTTTGGTTGGAACTCTGAATTCATGTTGTGGCCTTTGCTGGGCTACATTGAACTCTCTATATATAGTTGTGTAAAGGAGTTTATGATGGGGGGAATTGTCTTACACTACTCAAAATTTGTGTAGCTCAAGACTCTGAACTACAAAGGGAAGCTTTCAACCTACTTAATTTGCCAAATACCTGGTTTAGCTTTTGTATGTCTTTGGCTAAAATATTAAACTATCTTCCTCCTTTCTCTATAGAACTTTGGAATTGACGGAATTGTCTTGAATTTTCTTGTTGAAGAGGGAACCTCTTTGTTCTTCTAGATGCTGATTTATATTCATTTGATTCTGCAGATTTCAAGGCTATGTCTGAATTTTTGTCATAGTTTTAAAGCCATACTACTGACATATATGTGTATATTTACATGCTTGAAAATATTCTGATAGTTCCACTTACCATTATGCTGTCAGTATTTCTAATGTGATTGAAATTATTCATTTCTTGTTTAAATATCCACATAAATCTTTACTTTCTTACTCAATTACATTCAGATTCTCTTGAATTTCAAAATTATTAGTAATACCTTGATTAAATATATTTCTAGGCCCAAAGAGAAGAACATCTATAAAGATTTTTATACTTATCGACAAATTGCTTTTCAAAAGCCTGGTATCTTAAATTGCTGTTGTTTATTCTTTCAAAGTACTTCTAGGCACAAACATCCCATCAAAAGTGGATTCACAATCATGTGGTATTCTGTTTCTAAATTGAACGTTTGATTTTGAGGATTTTCTCATATCATTAATACTCTTGACCAACACTATTTGTGATAGCTGTGTACTATTACATTATAGGTTGCCTCACAATTTAGTCTTTCAGTTATTATGCTTACATCTGTCTCTAGTCTAAATACTTTTTTCATGTATACCCATATAAATAATGTAAGTGATTTTTAATTTTTTAATGTAAGATACAAACTCAGTGAAAAGACAATTCTACTTCTAGGTAGATTTTTAGACCTACCTATATCATATTCCTGAGATTCTGCATATATAAAAGTTTTATAAATGTGAGAATTATTATTTATGTTGTGTTGATATTATCCAACATGTTGCTTGGTGTATAGCAACCACTTGGTTAAATTTTTGTCATGTGAATGAATAAATGAATGAATTAATGTCACTGCCATAGCCTAGTTATTATCTTCCTTAACCAAACTTGTTGATCATTTAATGTATGCATTTTTTTTTTTTTTTTTTTGAGTAGGAGTCTCACTCTGTCGCCCAGACTGGAGTGTAGTAGCCGCTCCCGGCCACTGCAGCCTCGACCTGCTGGGCTCTGGCGATCCTTCCACCTCAGCCTTCCAAGTAGCCAGAATTACAGGCATGCGCTACCACGTCCGGCTGATTTTTTTATTTATTGTAGAGATGAGATCTCGCTGCCCAGGCGGGACTCGAACCTGCAGGCTCAGGCAATCCACTCACCTCAGCCTCCCAAAGGCACAGGATTGCAGGCTGAGCCACCGAGCCCGGCTTAATGTATGAAATTTTTAAATGAATGTGATGTGTTTTTGTTTGGTTTGGTTTTTGCTATCTGTTTAATTCAGAAAGACATAATTCTTTGAGCATATTTTTCCAGAATGCATGGTCAATGATAGTTAATAACTAGGAACTTCTTGTTCACTTAACTCCCTTCCTCTGATCATTAATCCTGCAGAGATTCTTTATGCCTTGATTATTATAGTATAAGAGGAGTCTGTGCTACAGGACGAAACATAAAAAAAAATGAAAGATCACCAGACTTCAACATCTGAGACCCAAACCTCCACAAGACTCCATATTAATCAACTCTGGAGAGCGACATCTAAACTCAGTGATGAGCAGAGAGGGAGTAGTTGATTGATTCCTTGAAGCACTTCTGTTTTGATAACCCCTTGATATTGGTTTGACTCAAGTTCCTGTCATCATGAAGTCCCCTATCGTGTGAACTAATTGAAACCTCACAAAATGGTGTCACTTGAATAGCATTACTCCTGCCTGATTGCAAGCAACTCTAATTCCTAGTGTCAAGATCACATTTCACTTCACAGTTATATGGGTCACAACATGAAAAAGATTAATTTCTGGTTGATTACCCTTTGCTGCTATAACATGAAATGTTCTTCATAGCATGTGGGTTCTTTGCATGTTTGCTAATCTGCCACATTGGCAATTGTTTTGAGTGTCCTCTGAAGAATTTTAATGAGCATTTAAAGTATACGTATGAAATATACACTGATGTGCAAATAATGCTAAAAATTATCTAGAATGATGTTGAGATTATGTCTATTTTGTGTATGTGTTTATAGATTTAATTGAAGTAATTCCCTTTCGGATTTCTCAACACACTATTCAGTGTACAGGCATAAAGATACATCTTTTAGGGAATGTAAGCATTTAAGAAATAAAATTGTGAAGAGTAATATCTGGCTGGGTGCAGTGACTTATGCCTATAATCCCAACACTTTTGACAACCAAGGTGGGAGGATCACTTGAGTTCAAGAGTTGAAGTCCAGCCTGGGCAACGCAGTGCAATCCTATCTCTGCAAAATAATAGTAATAATAAAGAGTAATATACTAGTGGAAGTAAGAGGATGTTTAATAACAAATTTCTTTAAAATATCTAAGAATTCCTGTAACAAGAGATCAAAGTGTAATCTCTAAAACTTAATTTAGAAAGTTGGAACATTTTGCCACATTATAATAATATGAAGCTTTATCGGATTTGGACATTTGAAGGAATTTGAAAGATTCCACCAAGCACACACACATAAGGCATTTATTTAAAGGCAAAGAATGTTTACAGTGGTAAAAAAAATAGTATAGGCAGGTATCATCAGTAGAGAAACATCCAGACTTAAGCTTCCTAGTGTGCTTATTTATAAATGGAAACTTTTTATCTACAGAGTGAGCCACTAAGAACTGTGCTGTGAATCTTGGTTGCAAAAAACCCAAAGTATAAATTTCTAGTGGGTTTTCTTCACTCTGTCACATAACCAAGTCAGGCTCTCTAACCAGATATGCCATATGAAGACATCAGTAGAAAAACTGACCCTGGCAGTCTCCAGTGGAATTTCAGATTTTAACAAGAATATGATCAATCTCACTGCTCTTTATTTGGTCAATAATGAAACCAGACATCCAGGCATTCTCAGAGATAAGCATAGAGGTTACCTAGTTTCACTGTAAAATAACTGTTCCCTATAAATAGTAGCAGTAATAATAATAATAAGTAACTATATTAGTTTCCTATTGGTGCCATCATAAATCGCCACAAACTTAGTTGCTTAAATAACACAGACTTTTAGAAATCCTAAACTGCGCCTAAACAATGTATATAAGAGGCCTAGCCAAGTGTTTGTTCTATCTCATATACTAAACAAAATGATAACTTTTCATATCATTTTTGAGATCATCAAAATATAATATTCAACTATTTAAAATAATTTTATGTAAAATTTTGTATAAAATTATACTTTAAGTAGAAGCAGTGTTTGTCAAAAGATAAATCTTACAAAAAAATTTTAGAATATACTTGATGTCTCTTTAGTCTTCCTGTGTGTTTAATTACAATATTTTAAAAATTGGTGATTATATTCTCATCATATTCATATAAATTTATATATGGGATACCTGTATTCCCTCCCACACACATGCACACAACATGTATTTTTCTTCTTGGTCTATTCAATTTTACATAATCCCAACACAACTGCTTTAACACTGAATAATGCAATACAAAAATCAGAATAATTTGGGTCCTGAAAATATTCATAAGTCACATTGATTGAAGAAATTATGTTGATATTTGCTGACCCTTCATTAAGAAAATTCAGGAGGTTGAGGTGGATGGATCACTTAAGCCCAACAGGTCGAGGCTGCAGTGGAAGTCAGTGTGCCACCACACTCCAGCCTGGATGACAAAGTGAGACTCCAATTCAAAAAACAGAAAGAAAATTCAGTGCTTAGTAGTTCTAAATGAGGCCCTAAAAAGCAATAGACAGTACTGTTTCTCATTTAAAAGATTTTTTTTTCAGACAAAAAGAGTGAATCAATGTTTTAGAAAGCCTAGGGAAGTTACCATAATTTTATAAAGAATAATTGGAATATATTCTCTTTTTAGAGGTCTATGGTTTATTTTCTGTTATTCTAATGTCTGTATGGTCCTTGAGACATTGTAATTAACATGCCTATGCATGAATTTCAACAGCTTTTTATGATTATGCCAATTTTTGCTACTAATAAAACTATAGTGAGTATTTATCCAACTATCTACCACTGTTATGTCAATCACCAGGTTCTTTACATTTTTTAAATTCAAAATAAATTTTGTTTATCTTTTGCTTCAAAAATTTAAAAGGGCTCAGCAGGCAATTTGCATATGTCACTAGTTTAACTGAGCAAAGATTAGCAAATTAAATCTTAATTAGCTAATTTTTGCATAATTTTAGAAAAATTATATGCTTTGTGCAGATGACAGGTGGGAGGTAAGTCATTTAACTTGTATTGAATTGAAGTTTTCCTTGACTTTATGAATTTTCATAGAAAAATATCATTTAACAGTTAAAATATGTGTCAAACTGAATAGATCCTATCTGGAGACACTAAAATAAGAAATTATTTTATGAAAGAAAACTAGTGATAAACATTTAAGCATTTCTAATAATATATATGTAAGAATTATTTTGAAATTAAATGGGAAAATTTTTTCAGACAGGTTTTATGGTTCATAGTATATGTTCTGAGCTATAATACAATAATGAATTAATGGAATTTGAATGCTAATTCACAGTTTGCACATATATTTACAATAAAGTCACAGCTGGCATTAATCTGTATATGAGAGACATGGTAATGCTGTACCACATAATTATAATTGTACTAACTCACATGAGTAGGGGGTGGGGGTGTTTGTGTGACAGGCAGCAGATTAATGCCCTCAAGTCTGTTCTCACTGGTTTCTGGACTCTTCTCTCTCTACTCCTCACACTTCAACTTGGCATCAAATAATTCTTTAAAACTTCAGTTAAACATCTGTGTACAAGAGAATTTTGCCAATGGTTTATGTCCCCTAGTCTTTGCTTCCAGAGTTCCATATGCATCTTTTTTTTTTAATCACTGCACTAGTCACACTGTACTCTAATTTCTAATGCACTTCTTTACTCTCCTTTCTAGCCCCTTGGAAGGACAGTATTTGATCCATCTTGCATACTTTTAGTAGAGGTTTGTTGAATAAAATAAGAAAAAAAAATCCTTACTGTCATAGTTAAACCACCTACATTCAGTTTATTTCAGTTCTCTTTGGTTCAAGATCATTCTCAAAATCATTTTTTGAATGGAAGTTATGGGTTTAATTTTATTATAAGCACAAGTTCCTGCTACTTAATATTGCATTTGTTTCCATTAGGCTCACTTATATAAGTCATGACATGCTCTATCTACTCATGTAGTGTAATCATCTTGATATTAGAGATTGATACCTCAATTTTTTGAGAGAACATGAGGACCTCAGAAATAAGAAAAAGCCCAATTTTGATCACTGAGTCAAACTGTAAAAATCTTGCTGGTGTGAATGACTATAAATACTTCAGATCAGTCTTGAAAAGCAGTAACTATTCAAATAATTTCTTGAAGAGTAATTTTAATGTTTAGGTATGTCAATGGTAAATGAAACATATATATGTACATACATTACATATGTGTGTATGTAAACATACCAAAATATACATGGTGTATGTATGTTAAACACAACATCATTCATGTCCCAGTCATTTTATTTTTCTTTAAGTCTTCTAATGCTGGAAAGTGGATTTTTTTCTCATATTTTCCTGACAGGGAACTAAGATTCAACAATATTACACAATTAGCTACAGAAAGATGCTAAAGCAAAACATATAGTGCATTCACAGTATGGTATGTTTTGCTCTCTCTCTCTCTCTCTCTTTTTAATTGATCTAGGTAGAGGAGTCTACAGTCATACTGACACGGCTCAAACCCTTTGTTAGTCATGTGAACTTGGGCCAGTTAAATAACTTGCCCCATCACAATTTCTTAACTCATAAAATGATGTAATAATAATAATACCTATCTTAAATAACTGTGCTGAAGATTAAATGGATTAATACATGTAATATTTTTTTTTTTTTGAGTTGGAGTCTCACTCTGTCATTCTGGCATATAGCAGTTTTCAGTAAGTGTGAGCCTCTGTGTAAGGTTGAGTAATGGCCTCCAAAACATGTTCCGATCTTAATTCCCCAAATTACAATGTATAGTAAAGGGTACCTAGCAGATATGCTTAAGTTAAGAATATTGACTTGGGAGATTATGCCAGCATGCCTACATTTTAGGCCCAGTGTAGTCATAGTATTCTTATAACAGGGATACAAGAGGATCAGAATTAGTAGGAGAAGACTGTAATGATGGAAACAAGTTTGAGGTGATATGAGGATGGTCCACAAGATAAGGAATACCTGTGACTACACTGAAAAACACACAAAAATGGATTCTCTCCTCAGAAGGTACAGAAGGAAAAAGTTCTGCCAACACTTTGACTTTAGACCAGTAACACTGATTTTGAACTTCTGATCTCTGAAACCATAAGGTAATAAATTTGATTCTTTGAGCAATTACGTTGGTAATTTTGGTAATTGGATACAGCAGCAATAGAAAACTAATGTAGCTACTTATTATTTTAATTACTGCTATTATTTATGGAAAACCAAGTCCAGTCCAAACTGCCTTCTATTCCACTGAATGGATTAATGACCATGCTCTCCCAAGCCAGCTCCTCAGCCAGTGACCAGAATCTCATCTCCTCTCATGTATTCATAGACTTCCCTTCAAATGGCGTTCCCTCTCTTCTGGATCATTAATATTTCCAACTTCATTTGATTATTCCTATCACTCACAAATATGTTATTCTATTTCCTATCTTGAAACCAAAAACAGCAACAGAAAAAGTAAACTCTCCTCCAATCCACACTTCCTCTGTTGAGATCTCACTGACTTCTCTGTTCCACTTAACAGACTCTTCAAAAGAGCTAACTTCTGACTCCTGTTTATTCCTGTTCATCCCCTCAGAGTTCTTCTTGAGCCCATTCCACTGATGTTTTCACAACCATAACTCTACTAAATACCTGTTATCAAGGTTATCGATGAGTCCTGTGTTGATAAATGTAATAGATATTTTTTTCCTCATCTTTATTTTCAGGGTATTATATAATTGACCAAGCCCTATTCATTAGTTTCTTTCTGCACTTACCTTTGGGACAGTATTCTCTATTGTTTATTTTCTATCTCACTTGCAACTCCTTCACAGTGCACTTTGCTAGCTTCTTCTTTTAATTGTATATCCAGATGTTGGAACAACCTACAGTTTAGTCCTTAGTCGTATCTTTTCCATATACAACATTCTCAAGTACATCTCCTCCAACATCTCTCTTAAATAGTTTCAAATATCATGATATGGTAACAACAGGTAACATTATGGGTTAACAACTACATCGACAGCTCAACATTTCCTTACTTTCAAGTCTTGTATCTAATGGTCTACTTAACATCTCTGTTGGATATCTACTAAACATCTATAACTAAAATGGTTCAAAGCTCATCCCTTGATCACCAAACATAAATCTCCCCTTTCACAGTGTTTTCCAGAAAATGGCAACGCTCTCACTTTCATAGCTCAAGCTTAGACCTTAAACTCATTTTTAAGTGTTTTTCTTCTTTCCTAACCAAGACCCAATATGCCAACTTATCCTATTGTTACTGAAAATATATTTCAAACTGCTACTAATTTTCACTATCTTCTGTTACTAATCCTGAACCAAGCAATTACTTCATCATCCGATTGCCTTTTTTCTGCCATTCCTCTCCTCCGATGTCACTCCCACCTCTATGCCTCCCAAAATCTCTTAACATAGCAAGGAGAATAATCTATTATTAAAAGCCATAAAATATCATCTTATGACAGTTGCTATAGTTTGAAGTTTCGTCCCCCCCACATATCTCCTGTTGAAATTTGACCCCAGTGTTGAAGGTGGGGCTTTATTGGAGGTGTTTAGGTCATAAGGGCAGATCCTTCATTAGTAGATTAATACCCTCTGTGTGGGGAGGCAGGGTGAGTGAATTCTCCCTCAATTAGTTCCCACTAAAGTTAGTTGTTAAAAGAGCTTAGCACCTCCCCTTTCTTTCTCTTTATCTCCCTCTCACCATGTGATTGCTGCACTCCCATTCACCTTCTGCCATGATTAGAAACAGTCCAAGGCCCTCACCAGATACTCAATCTTAAACTTTTCAGACATAATTGTGACCCCAAAATACCATTTTCTTTTTTAAATTACCCAGATTCAGGTATTCCTTTATGGCAACACATATGGACTAAGACAACAGATTTCCACTATTATTTTCAATGGTCTCTTATCCAAGGCCCTTCCCTGGGTTTCTCTCGAAATAAATGCTCCTTTGTTCCAAGCCAATTTTCCTGTGCCATTTTGTCTCCATAGCCCTGATTATCATGGACCATATTAGGTCAAACTATATGTAATTCCTGATATCCAAAAAATTTTGACCCATGAAAATGACAATTTCATCTAGTTCAGACTAATATTTACTTGTTTAATTATTTCTGTATTCCAGTAGATTGTAAGCTCAACAAGATCAGAAACTTTGTGTGTATTGGTAACTGCTCTATCCTCAAGACCAAGAATATATCCTAGTAATTGGCAGGTAAGTCATCAGTAAGTAATTTTTGAATAAATGAAGATATTATTGAACAATGCATCAAAGCAAAATAAAAAGACGGGAAAAAAACAAGAAAAAATAGACTGGGAGGAAGGAGGGAGGGAAGAAGAGAGGGCAGGAGGGAGGGAGAGAGGGAGGGAGGGAAGCAAAATAAGCAATACTAAACTTACTGAGTGCATATTATTGCCTTATTTATTACCTAACGGAATACTCACGTATGAAAGGCCATTATTAAATATACTTTCTTTAGCATATAAATGAATAAATATTATTGATTGCTATTTATAACAGACATTTGAAATGGTTTTTATGCTTGGGCTTTAGACATTAATTTGACAAATATTAGATTTAAGTACTTGTGATTTTTCATAATAGGATCTAATTCTTAACTTTGGGTTCATTGCTTCTGGACTACCACACTTTCTCTTTAGTCTTTCAGTTTCTGATAGTTTTATTCTAATAGTTATTTCTGTAAAGAACACTAGACATTCTATTTCTATTATAGATATTTGCATTATGTATGATACTCAGATACTTTATTTTTGCTAAACATTTTTTGCTACTGTCATGTTTGGTAGGTTTGTAGTTATTTCCATGTGCTTGCCTCTAACTGTGCATAAATAGTTTTGTCTTTTGTCCCCCTGATGAAAGCAAACAAACCTTATTGTTTCTGGTATGGAGTATGAATTTAATTTAAATTAAATGAGGGAATAGCTCCGATATGTTGGTTTTAAAAATGCATGTCAACATTTGGCATTTGGATATTCTATGTAAATGCAAGCTTTTAGCAGAATTCCAATGGAACAAATTATAGTTTTTGACTATAATTTATGGGAACTATGTAAATACATACAACTTTATAGTCGGTGTTTCCTAAATTACTTATGAATTACTAATTGCCTTTTTTCAGCTACAGGATATGCAAATGTATTTTCACAGTGAAGAAATACTAAAAACTCCAACGGCCATTTGGTTAAAAATAATGACATTGAATAATTTACTAACAAGAGAAGGCAATATTTGTCATTTACCTATGAAATTTTGATGTTTGTTGAAACTATCTTAGTTTAATGAAAATTGCAAATTTCAAGAAAATATTATTGAATGCAAAACTGGCCTTAGATGAGGGCAGAGTATGTCTATTCAGGAAAAGCAGCTCAACACAAAGAGCTTGAGTTTGAAGCCAAGCAGATCTGGATTTGACCTCTGCTTCTGCTCTGCCCCTAAACAATTCTAGGACCTATAGATAGATAAGACAACACTATAAACCTCAGTTGTCTTATCTATAAAAGCAATATAGTAATACCACAAGCCATTGTTCATAATTTTAAGGAAATAATGTTAAAATACTGATTCAGTATCTGATATATAATGCTATTTTTTAATGATAATAATGATGTTTATGATGATTATCTGATTTGGACTCAGTAAAAAAATCTAATGGCCAAACATAACTTTTTAACTGGTGCCATAGTAACCTAAATTTTATCAGAGACATATGTCTTTATTTAGATTTCCCATTGCCACAAAAATTAGTTGTGACAATACTAGTTTGTCTAGAGGAAGACAGAGATAAAATTACAAGACCATGACATTTTAGCATGTTGCTATTCTGTTAAATATTAACAAATATGGAAGAATACAGGATTTTTAAATCAAAAGATCTGAACTTGAGAATGGGCTGCATTAATAACTTGCTAACATTAAGATTTTCCAAGTCACTTATCTTCTCTGAATCACATATTAGAAAACTATTAGATTAAGATAAATGTACCCCATTTTTATTTCATCATTTCCACAAACATGTATTGAGGCACTACTATGAATTGGTGATGCCTTTCCTCATGGAGTACAATCTCTGTAAGGGAAAAATAATTTCATCATAACTTAATACTTACAATGTTAGTAAAGAAGTTATAAAATAAAAATGAGAGCAAGAAATGGAAAAATTATATCTTACATTTAGTTATATATTCTCAGAGAAGGCAACTGATGTTTGATGAAAGACTTGGAAAATAAATAAAACAAATGGAAATAACATTTTTAAATATAATGACTCTTTTAAATATAAGATAACTCTTTGTGAAACTCTCCCAAAATAACTTTACCAATCAATCAATTTACCAGTCTACATCTATATAGCCCCCAAACTAGGTTAATTCTAAAATTGATATGAAAAATAATACTGAATATTGAGGAAAACTGTAGAAAGAAGAAGCAAAAAGAATGAACCTGGTTGTTATAGGCCAAGGCTCTGGCAACAGGGGTTTCTTATTTCTCGTGTTTTATTAAAAGTTGTTTATCTAAATGTACCAAGGTAGCTTCTTTGGTTGTTGTAACGTACAAGTACAATCCCCCTCTTAAGGAACTATCAGCATGATTAGATCTTGGGTCATGCCAAAACTGACCATAGGTCTTGTTTATTCAGTCTTTGGACTTGTTGAAGGGATTAGAAAACCTTGAATCAAGTCTTTGTTAATTTAGCCCTGGGAGTGAGAGGCTATGCAGTACAAATTCTGGTTAAATTATACTGTCAGGGAGCGAATTTTTTGGGTGAATACACCATCTTGCTCCCTGATTCCATGGTATCAGATTAAGCTTATTTCTTCCACTCACTTTGCTTGGCCTGGAGGGATAGCTGCGGATTTATTGGATCAGGTCATAAAACTACCAGACATTAAAATATAGTATACAATAGTGTCAATTATAAAATGAATATCATATTAGCACAAAAAAGACAGATCAATGGAAAAATATTAACTACAAGAAGAAATACCAATATATGTGATGAAGGCAGTATCTTTAGTCAAATGAAAAAAGTAAACTTTTAAATACATGGAGTTGGACAACTTGGTAACCTTTTGCAAACAGTTAAATTTTCATAACAATCTCAAACACTGAAAACAAGGACAATCTCCAAGTGAATAAAAAAATTTAACATATGAAGATAAAATTTTTAAAAAACTAGAAGAATATCAGGCAAATTCCTATATAATTTTGTAGTAGAAAACATCTTTCTGGACTGGGTGCAATGGTTTATGCTTATAAACTTAGCACTTTGGGAAGCCTAGGCAAGAAAATTATTTGAGCCCAGGAGTACAATACCAGCCTAGACAACATAATGAGATCTCATCACTACAAAAACTAAACAAACAAACAAGTAAATATCTTTCTATTTCTCAAAATCAGGAATACATAAAATAAACACTGCTAAAATAAAACAACATAGTCAAAGTCAAACCTGGGAAAGATATGTTACTCAGAGTATAGTTTAAGTGACAATTTTTCTTATGGATAAATTCTAGACATTAATCAAAAACAATAGAAAAATATGTAAAAATAGTAATAAATATATACAGAAAATATATAAATGGTTTTAAATTATGTGCACACCATTCATTATCTGAGAAATTAAAATTGAAACTATACTGAGATGACACAACTACCAAATTGACTAAAACTCAAAAGTTGGGCAACACAATCTAGTGATGTGACTGGGGGAAAATTAGCAAACTTGAAACAGTGCTGGCAGGAGTTCTCAATGGTACAGCACCTTGAGAGGATAATAAGAAATATTTGCTAAAAATACAAATGTATTTTCCCTTTGATGTGGTAAATTTTTCTTAGTGACACACTTGTACAAACGTGAAATAATATATATATTATATAAATGTTATTAATTATATCATTTTCTATACCAATGACTGGTTAAATAAATAATGGTATAATAACTCTGTAAAACATTTTGCTACAAAATTTAATTTAATTGATATGAAAAAATTCCAGGGTTTATTGTTAAACGGAGGGAAAGGAAGAGAGAAAGAGGGGGCAAGTAGAGAAAGAGGGAGAGAATAAGGAAAGGAGAGAGGTAGGAAAAAAGCATTCGGTATGGTATTGCCTTAGTGTATCTTGTGCTGCTGTAACAGAATACCACAGACAGAGTAATTTATAATGGATGGAAATTTATTTTTTTCACAATTCTGGAGCTGAAAAGTTAAAGATCAAGGCGAAGGCATCTGACAAGGAATTTCTTGCTGGGTTATTACATGGTGGAAGGCAGAAGGGTGAAGAAGCAAAAGGGGACCAAATTCACACTTAAATAATGAGATTAGCCCCACTCATGACAGTAGATTTCTCATGGCCTGATCACTTATCAAATGTCTTAATTTGGGATACAATTATCATGATAGTTAAATTTCAACATGAGTTTTGGTGGGAACACACATTCAAATTATAGGAGGTATGATGTGTTTCATATATGAAATAATGTATAATAATATGTGTTCATATTTGCCTGTATCTAAATGACTTTTTTAGTTGAATGAATACCCAAAAAACTAATAAAATGGTTATATCTATGGAAGCAAATGTAATGGGGTCAACAGAAATAAGGGTGGAAGTATGAGATCTCGATAGATCAATTATGCGATCACAATGTCTCCCTAACTCTTAGTTTTTGCAACATTTCAAATCTTCAAAAAAGTTGAAAAAATAGTAAAATAAACACTTTATATTCATTAATTAGATCACTAGTTATTAACACTTTGCCAACTTGCTTTACCTCTTGCTCATGGGAGAGATGGAGTATCTCCTCACTGCAACCTTCCCCTGTAGTTGAGCAAAATTTGTCCTTAGGGGTTCTTTTTATCCACTCATGTCTTCCTTAGTTTATCTCTTCAACAAATAATTATTAGAACCCTACCATGAGTGAGGAAATTTTACAAACATTAGGTATCTTGATGAACATGGCTGATTGATATCCCTATGCTTATCCTGACTTTCCTTTATAGGTATCTTAAAGTAATGGAGCCCATAGTCACAGATAATTCCATCTTTTTACTTATGCATTTTAGTGGTTAAATTCCTCACCTAAGCCAAAATATCCCAATTGGAAAAATAATGCAAAAGAGAAATTGCCTGTTTTTCTTTTTCTTATTAATATCCAATTCTTGAAAGATACTTTAGATGGTCACAACAAATGCCTCCAGCATTAGATTCGATAGCCTTCTGAACACCATAATGCAAACTGAGTTCTTTCTTTGAGGAGAAAATAGGAGATTCCTTAGTAGAGAATTGCTGTGTGGAGAAATTCAATTGTTTCCTGTCCTTCAAAAAAATTTATATGTGATAAGATCATATAAATGTATGAAGATGAGGACTCTACTATTAGTAAAGTTTATGGACAGCATCTTTCAAGGTGAACCTCAAGTGGTAAATCATAATAGGAATGTCTAGATAACTTGCAAGGAAACTTTTTAGACCAGTAGTAAAACTATGTTTCTTGCATTTGCCTACAGATAAAAATATCTCCTTAGGAGCTGGTTAACATATCAATTCTAAGGCATCAGTAAATGCTGATTTAATTGGGTCTAGAGATGAGGAAGCAATGAAGTGGGATTTGCAGAGTCACTAGAAAGGAAGAGTTAAAAATGAGAGTTTGTATGATCACCAGATTATAGGAATATATATATATATGAAACCTAGAGAAAGCTAAGGAAGCTTAACAAAGGTTTGAGGAAAGAATGACCCTTGCTATATCATATCAAACTTCCTATCAGATATCTCAGGATTATTTAAAGTGGTCTTGATCACTATACAAGGGGACCGCCCCCCCCAAAAAAAGCAGACTTATTTTTTGGAGGGAGGTTGCCTTGTAGTACATACAGGCTTCCCCTGCTATGTATGTGCTCTAGGAACCCATCAGTATCAGTGTACCAGCTAGTATTGTCATGAGTGGCTGCAGATGATATTAGTGAACTTATTTTTGGAGATTTTTTTCATTACCTTTGCCCATTTCATGATGGGTAATTTACAAGTACACCTGCCCACACTGTGCTGAGTGTTCAGCATGGTTTTTGTTTGTTTGTTTTTACCAAAAATGGCATGACCCCTGTGCCCCACCCTCCCTATTCATCTGAGCTTGCCCTGAGAGATTTTTGTTTGTTTCCCTGGATGAAAAAAATTCTCCAAGGGAAACATTTTGCTGAAGTGGAAGAGGGTGAAACAAAAAATGGCAGAAACACTAAAAGGCATAAAAATTGACAAGTTCAAAAACTGTTTTGAGCAGTGGAAAAAGGGTATTGCCTCAAACGGACAGTATTTTTAAGGTGACAGAATATTAACTTGTAAGAATAAATACACAATTTAAAAAATAAATTGCAGGACTTTTGGGTTCCTCCCCCATACACTCGATTTAATAATATAATACTTCATATGTTATTAGTTAGTGGTGTGTCTTCCTTCTTTTCTACCTATATTATTTTTTCTGTGACTCTTTGCTTTTCTTTCCTCTGATATTTTCAAAGATATATACTAATATTGTTCCATCAGTATTCAGTTATCATAAGAAGAGACCTTCACAATTATCAGCAGATAATAATGGGTGTTGAGCTCTCTTTTGTAAGGAAATCTTGTATCACTATGGTGTAGAGAAATCAAAGTTCAAGATTTGTGATTTGATGCTCTGAGTTACGAGAGATTAAATATAAAATTCTTGCACACACCTTGGTTACTTAATTTCTGAAATTTTAGTGTCATAGATCCTAAGTTAAATTATGAAAGTTCTCATCAGTTAGCTAATACTTAACTCTTATTTTAACCAATGGAATTCATTTTCATAAAACTAAGCTTGAAATAAATCTTCATATATAGTAAAAGGAGGTCTCAGTTCAACTTATAGGATCAAAATCTTCCCCATTTACTTAGCTGTAGGATAAGAATAACAAAATGAAAGTAAATTTTAGACAAAGTTTTATATTATTTTCTTTGACAATATTATAAACAGTAAAACATAAAATTTGTCTTAATATGTAATAATTATTTGAAAAACAAGTCATAACAAATAATGGAAGTATGACATGTAACATTTTATTGAACTCCCACAATGGAGTATGAAAAGATCCTTAATATTCAAGGTATATGCCTATTTTTAATTGGAACACAGAGTATTGCCATATCACTTTGACAAAGCATTTACATTACCTAATTCTAAGCTTGGGATTGGTAACATGGGTGAGGGCAAGAGGCTAATGTCACCAAATTCACTTGGTAGTAGAGAGAATTTAAAAGCCTGATGACATAATTAAAAAATGTAAAATTATAAATAGAATAAATTTATAAAAGTAGGCACATGGACATTTCTTCATGATTCAAAGATGTTAAAGAAATTTATTTGATATATATTGTAAAAATTGAAGTGGCACTTTGACAAGTAGTAAGGCAATCTTCTATTGTTTATTGTAATTATTTGAATAGATCAAATTTCAAAGTAATTACACGTCTGAATTATCTACATTTAATCTGCAGAGTTCTGCTATTTTGCCATAAATAACACAATCATTCCAGGTAATCTGTAGAAATGTATTTCTTAATTTTATATTTTTATTTTCTTTAGCCGAACAACAGCAAATCAAGGGATTGATGCTGTTCATTTCTATTATTTTAGTTATTTTTACAATGTAATCTATATGTTAGCACAAACAAAATAAAGCCATTAAACATTTAGTCTAACCAGAGAAGTGGACACCAACAGATTAAAAAATAGAGTTTATATGCTAGAAGTTTAAAACCATCTCAGGAAGATTAAATGTATATATAAATGATGCTTACAATTGATGAAAGACACCATGTAAATCAATACCATTTTTTTTTTTTTTTGAGTTGGAGTCTCACTCTGTCACCCAGACTGTAGTGTAGTGGCTGGTCCCAGCCACTGCAGCCTCAACCTGCTGGGCTCAGGCGATCCTTCCACCTCAACCTTCCAAGTAGCTGGACCTACAGGTATGCGCCACCATGCCCAGCTAATTTTTTTATTTATTGTAGAGATGCGGTCTCGCCAAGTTGCCCAGGCGGCTCTTGAACCCGCGGGCTCAGGCAATCCACTCAACTCGGCCTCCCAAAGCGCTGGGATTACAGGCTGAGCCACCAAGCTCAGCCAGTCAATACTTTTTTGATTGCCAATTTGCCTCTTAAATTCTTCTAAAATCTGTCCTGTCATCTTAAGCTCCACCACCTTTAGAACTATCATTATTTTCAACCACTTTATCACAGTAGTCTCCTCATTATTCTCCCTATCTCTATTTCTTAAATTTCCAGTTATGCCTCTATGGGCATGTCCCTGAAATCCCAATGCCCAGGAAGTACAGCACTGAAGTCCAGAGGCCGAGGCTGCTGTAACCTTACTGGTGTGTCAGGTTAACCTTAACTGGAAGCCCAACTCCCAGGACGTGGAAAAGGCCAGTCATGTGGACGACTTTCTCTAGGCTAAACTGGGGCAGAATCAAGACTTCAAGTGAATTTTTTTTTTTAATGCAAATAGAATCACATCATACCTCTAGATAAAAGGCTTCAATGTTCCTCATCACACACAAGAAACTTTTATCCCACAATCTTCATTTTCCACCACCTACAATATTTATTCAGCATTAGCCGAACTCACATATTTGCCGTCTTCTGGACATATATTCTCTGTATTCGCAAACAACACATTACTCATCAAAATTGTAAAATAACAAATAACCAACACCCCCACAAAACCTCTTCAGAAGATTATATATAATAATTCTACTGTCAGAAATGTTTATTTAAAGACTCCTCCTGCTTTAAATATTTTAAACATCTTTTGATGGAAAGTTTTTAAAATTATTCTATTTATATAACTCTAATAAACTTCAAGTGAACCGGGCTCGGTGGCTCAGCCTGTAATCCCGTGCTATGGGGGACGGAGGTGAGTGGACTGCCTGAGCCCGCGAGTTCGAGACCCGCCTGGGAAACTTGGCAAGATCTCATCTCTACAATAAATCAAAAAACTAGCCGGGTGTGGTAGCGTGCACCTGTAGTTCCAGCTACTTGGAAGGCTGAGGCGGAAGGATCACTGGAGCCCAGCAGATCAAGGCTGCGGTGACTGGGAGTGTGCCACTGCACTCCAGTCTGGGCGACAGAGTGAGACTCCAACTCAAAAAAAAAAAAAAAAACTTCAAATGAATTTATCTACAAATGTGTACATCTGTTCACATCTATACACGATTTTATAATTTACAAAACATTTATCTTGCTGTGCAAAATTTTTTAATTAAGAAAAAATACAAAATAATTTAGAAAATAATGACAAAATAAAACATGCATATATCATCCTAATGCAACCAATATTGTCTGTTGGATTCTATAGTTCTGTTTTATTTTTATTTATTCATTTCTGATTGTGTTTGAGCCTTTTCACTTATTTTATTCATTTGTCTGTCAATTGTGTTAATCTTTTCAAAAGCCTAACTTTTTTTTGAGTCAGAGTCTAACTATGTTGCCCAGTCTGGATTGCAGTGACATGCTGCTCACAGCCACCGCAGCCTCTACCTTCTGGGCTCAGGCGATCCTTCCTCCTCAGCCTTCCAAGTAGCTAGAACTGCAGGCACGTGCCGCCATACCCGGCTACTTTTTTGATTTATTGTAGAGAGGAGGTCTCGCTAAGTTGCTCAGGCTGATCTCAAAACTGTGGGCTCAGGCAGTTCTTTCACCTCGGCCTCACAAAGTGCTGAGGTTATAGTTATGAGCCACCACGCCCTGCCTTAAACGCCTAACTTTTAATTTCATTGCTCTTTTTTATATTTCAGTCTCAATTTTATTTATTTCTCCTCTGATCTTTATTATTTCTTTCCTTTTACTAGTTTTGGTTTTAATTCACTTTGGCTTTTCTAGTTCTTTGAGTAGCATCATTAGGTTTTACATTTGATGTTTTTTTTTTTTTTTTTTTTTGATGTAGGTAATTATTGCTATAACCTTTCCTCTTTATACTGCTTTTGGTATATCCATGGGTTTTGGTATATTTGTATCTCTTTTTTTTTAGATTGGAAAATATAGTTTATTTAAACGATAAATGAGAGAAGAGAGAGGAAGAGAGAGAGAAAGGGAGGAGATTTACCTCTCCAACTTATTTGTATTTCCATTTTCATTTGTTTTAATTTTTTTTATTTTTTAACTAATTTCTTCACTGATCTATTGTCATTAGGAAGCATGTTTAATTTCTATGTATTTATACAGTTTCAAAAGTTTTTCTTGTTATTTATTATTTATTATTATTTATTATAAAGATGTGGGGTACAATTCAGGATTAGGTATACAAACATTGATTATGCAAGTACCCTTATTGATGAGGTAATCCCCTCCATCCCCTAGCAGTTTCCCTCAACTGCCAATCCCCCCTCACTTCCCTGACAGTTTCGCCCTACTGCCAAATGCTTTTTTATAGCATTATAATTGTTCGAGTTCTGCTTATGAATGAGAACATATGGTACTCTGTTCTTTGTTTCTGTGATAGATCACTGAGTATGGTTGACTCCAAATCCATCCAAGTTGCTATGACGTCCATATATTTATCCTTCTTTATGGCAGCATAATATCCCATTGCGTTATGTACCACATTTTCTTTTTAAGTTTATTCCACTGGGTTCAGAAAAGATATTTTATATTATTTATTTTTTAACTTGTAAAGACTTGTTTTTCAGTCTAATATATGGTCTATCCTGGAGAACATTTCAAACACTGATGAAAAGAGCATGTATTCTGTAATTGCTGAACGAAAAGCTCTATAAATGTTAGGTCCATTTGGACTAAAGTTCAGTTTAAATCCAACTTTTTTTTTTGACTTTCTGTCTAGATGATCTATCCAATGATGATAGTGAAATGGTAGAAGTCCCCAACTATTGTTGTATCCAAGTCTAATTGTCTACATCTAATAAAATTTGGTCTATACATTTGAGTGCCCTGGTATTGAGTGCATATGTTTTTACAGTTGCTTTATCTTAATGCTGAATTGATCTCTTATTTATTATCAAATTACCCTACGCTCTTTTTTTTTATGGATTTTGGTTTAAAATATGTTTTATCTAAGTACAGCCACTTCTGCTGCCTTTGGTTTCTGTTTGTATGGAATATGTTTTCCCATCACTTTTATTCTATGTGTATCTTTAAGTGAGCTCTTGTAGATAGCATATAGTTGGGTCATTTTTAAAAACATCAATTTATCCTGTCTATTTTATGTGGGAAATTTAATTAGTTTACATTCAAGGTTATTATTAATAAAAGAGGACTTAATCCTGCCATTAGTTAATTGCTTTCTGATTGCTTTGTATGTTTTTTGTTCCACTCTTCATCTTTTATTATTTATCATTACAATTTGTTGATTTTCTGTAGTGATATGGATTATTTTATCTTTCCCCTTTGTGTATCTACTATACCAGTGAGTTCTTTTTTCTTTTGGATGTATTCATGATGGCGATTATCATCTTTTTGCTTCCAGATGTAGAACTCTCTTGAGTATTTCTTGTAATGGAGGTCTAGTGATGACAAATTCCCTCAGTTTTCCTTGTCTGGGAAAGACTGATTTCTCCTCATGTCTGAAGGATATCTTTTGCTGGGTATATGTTTGTTTGTTTGTTTTTTGTTGTTGCTGTTGTGGTTGTTGTTGTGGTTTTCCCTTCAGCATTTTGAATGTATCATCACATTCTTCTAGGCCTGTAAGTTTTCTGTTGAAAAATCTGCTGTTAGACTAATAAGGATTTCATTGTGATTTGACACTTTTTCTGCTATTTTTTGAATTCTATCTTTGTCTTTAACATTTGATAATTTGACTATAAGTTATCTTAGAGAAGACCTTTGTGAGTTGAATGTATTTGAGTGAATTTGAGCTTCTTAGATCTGAATGTCCATCTCTATCTCTCCCTAGACTTGGGAACTTTTGACTATTAATCCATTAAATAGATTTTGTATGTCTTTACCCATCTCTTCTCCTTCTGGAAATATACATAACATAAATATGCTTTTTGCTTAATGGTGTCCCATAAATCCTGTAGGCTTTTTTATACTTATTTTATTTTATTTTTCTGAGTAATTTCAAACAACCTATCCTCAAGTTCAATGATTCTTTCTTCTACCTGATCAAGACTGCTGTTTAAGTTGTTATTATATTTTTAAATTTATTGAATTATTCAGCATTGAGAGGTCTGCTTTATTTTTAAAAATATATCTAATCTTTTTTAAAAGAGAAATATCATTACATTTCTTGTTTATATCTTGAATGTTTTTTCTGATTTTGTTGAAATGTCTATTTGTATTTTCTTGTATCTTATTGAGTTTCCTTAAAGTCATTATTTTGAGTTTTTGTAGCAATTTTTAGGTTTACTTCTTACTGGGGTTTGATACTAGAAAGTTATGCTCCATTAGTGGTATCATATTTCCTTACTTATTCATGTTTCTTGTGTCCTTGCATTTAAGTTTGTGCATTTGGTAAAGCAATTCCTTTTTCAAACGTCTAGAGTGGCTATCATAGAGAAAGATGTTTTCCTGGATTTAGATCTTAGTATGACAGTTGAGAAGGGTATGGTGACTTTGTTTCTGGGCAGAGGTAATGATGTGTCCGAGACTTTTCTTATCTTCCAGTCCGTATTTGATGTGTCCTGCTTATAGCTGTAATCATAGTTTACACTTTTTTTGTAAATTCTGGCTTTCTTAATATCCTAGCTATTTTTCAAAGTGACAGAATTTATCATAAAAATTTTAATGCATTCTTTATACTTAAAACATAGAATTAATATAATTTACGTAGCCAGACTCGGTGGCTCAGCCTGTAATCCCACGCCTTTGGGAGGCTGAGGTGAGTGGATTGCCTGAGCCCACGGGTTCGAGACCCACCTGGGCAGCGAGACCTCATCTCTACAATAAATAAAAAAAAAATCAGCCGGGCATGGTAGCGCATGCCTGTAATTCTGGCTACTCGGAAGGCTGAGGCGGAAGGATCGCCAGAGCCCAGCAGGTCGAGGCTGCGGTGGCCGGGAGCGGCCACTGCACTCCAGTCTGGACAACCGAGTGAGACTCCAACTCAAAAATATATATATATATAATTTATGTAACTATTGTCATATTTTGAGCATTTAGGTAACATTAACATAATGTTAAACATGATAAATAAGTGTGGTAGGCATATATGTATATTAATATACATATATATGTTTTTCCATATTTAGACTTCTTGGGCTTATTGTATTGAAAATCACTGAAAAAGTCAATGATATACAATAAATATTTCTCCTAAATAATATACAATGTGCATTACCAACAATACGTGAAAATTTTAGCATCTTTCCACAGTTTGACATTTAAATTAACAGTTGTATTTTTCTAATTTAAATTATTTAATTTAATAGAATAAACACCTGATTTCTGAAGGAAAAAATAGTGTATATAAAATTTTCATAATCACCTTCATCATCATATTGAATTTTCAATATTATAGTGAGCTAATATATATTAGCAAGCTACAGTAGAATAATGACTTTCAAAGAGGTCTATCGATGTTTAAACTAAATTCTCAGATTTGCTGCACGTTTAGCATTTTTATCAGATTTGTAGTTATTCTGTTCTTCTCTAACTTACTTTTATACTGCTGCCAGATTTATTTTCCCCTTCTGCTTCTCAGTTTCCCATAGAGTAAATCAGATAACCAATAGTTAGAGTTAGAATATCCAACGTGTGCAATGTGTATCAACTAGATGCCAGACACTCTGCTAGTCCTTCTCTAGCTTTCTAAGTTTAATCTTTATATAAGTGTGGTATGTTTATATCTAATTTAAAAATTGTTTATGTGAGAATAAATAGTATTTTATGTAAGATAGATGAAATATAGGATATGAAATTTATACATGAATTATATTAGTTAATATACATCTTTATACAATTTTTCTTACCATGTATTTTCTTTATATTTATCTCTTCCCCATTCTACATTTCCTTTCTTCTTCTTTCTTACCTTTATTCATTTCTTATTCTTTTTTTTGTTGTGGCAAATTTCCTGGTACTAAGTTGTCCTAAAATAGGTGCACCTTCTGGAAAATTCATTACATGCATGTGAGTTAATATTGTGTCTGCTTACGAATTGACTAACACTGTGAAAAATCTAGAGTTCACAACTCTGACTCCTGGCTCCCAGAAAATATGCCATCATCCTTGAAAGAATCTTATCCTAAAATTTCATATGTATTATCTTTTATTGGCTTATTTGCTTTAAAATAACCTTATTATGAAAGGTATTAATATTTTTAAAGAAAAAAAGTAAAAAAATGTTTTATAAATTCATTCAAATTGCCACCTAAACAACACACTTTTACATTTTCTTCCTTCCAGAAATTTCTCTTCCCCTTTTTTAAATGAAATGATGTTACAGATAGCTTTTTAACATGCTTTATTTTACTTTATATATATATATATTTTTTAATTTCCTTTACCTGACACTAATATCCATTGATGATTGCTAAGATACTCCAGTTTATTAAAAAAAAAAAAGGAGTACCCATATATGTTTGAATTTCCTAACTGCATTGTGACTTATGAAGTCAATTATAGCAGTGGGTATATGCATGTATATGTGTATGCATGTGTGCATGTGCACATGCATTATTTTCCCTGAACTGGTAACACCAAACAGGATTTGGAGAAATTCCTGTACAGTTGTTCTTTCCAAGCCTATTCCCATGGTTGTTGTTATGCTGGTAAATTCAACTATTTCTTTTTTCTTTACCACTTTATATTTCTGGACACTAATCTTTTCAAATTAAAAAAATGATTTGAGACTTTATTCTTAAGCATGTTAATTTATCAAGTCGGTAAACTGGGACAAATATTAGTAACACTCAGTATATAGCTTTCTCATTTCCTTTTCAGGTCAGTAGATAAATCCTTCTCTTAATATTTCATAAATGCCAGGAGTTAGTTAACAGTGCTGAAATAGCATTAAACTAGTATATTTGGTTCTTGACACAGCCTTTATTTTTATTATTCACCCCAGAAGATGTCACAATTGCAGATCATATTTATATTTTATATGAAACACTGTTAGCTGTGGTTTCTTAAAAGACACAGTGTTCTGCAATGGAGTTTTAACAGTCACTCTGGGAAATTTTACAACAATCAGAAAGTCACATCTTTCAAAATTCATAAAATTCTTACCTGATAAATAGAGGCCAGTGCTAGAGAAGAAGCCAGTTAGTTAAACCATAGACTTCATTGGCATTTAGGTCTTCATTGTTTCCTTAGTGAAGGGTAGTGCTCTGATGTCCTTCCTAAGTAAGCAGCTGACAGAAGCAAAGCAACTGAGATTTTCTTTAATGTACCGATTTTGAATAATGCATCAAGTTATCCCATTTTTAATGTAGTTATATTTTTGTTGCCTGCTTTCCTTTGAGTTTAGCAGTTGCTTTGCCTGGCATCCTATGAACACAGCTGTGGCTTTGAGAATTCTTCCTGTCCTCATCCTCTTCTTTTACATGTTTGCCATGCTTTGTTTTCTCTTTCAAAATTCTTTTTTTTTTTTTTTTGAGTTGAAGTCTCACTCTGTCGCCTAGACTGGAGTACAGTGGCCGTTCCTGGCCACCGCAGCCTCGACCTACTGGGCTCCGGCAATCCTTCCACCTCAGCCTTCCAAGTAGCTGGAACTACAGGCGCACGCTACCACGCCCAGCTAATTTTTTATTTATTGTAGAGATGAGGACTCACCAAGTAGCCCAGGTGGGCCTCGAACCCGCGGACTCAGGCAATCCACTCACCTCAGCCTCCCAAGGCGCGGGATTACAAACTGAGCTTTTTAAACCATTATATGAGGCACCCTTGTCATCACAGTGTCATTGCTAACAAGGCAACCAGGGTGACATAACCAAATTTGTGTAAAAACATCAAAGTAAAAGGGGTCTAGTCAGGATCATTATTATTTTTTTGCACACTCTATGGACATATTTTTAATTCAAAGTATATGACTACATTCCTATAACAGAATTACCTAAGGAAAATGACTTAGCTTCTGCTCACTGCTTTTGTTTCTGTGAAATAATTGCTTTCAGAAAACTGGATGCTTTCAGAAATCTTTAAATTTAAATTTTAGAATAACGTCCTACTAGCTTAACTTGTTCCTGTTTAGAAATAATAGCCAAAAGACATAGGCCATCTTGTAAGATCATCCTAGTCATTTAGTAAATAAACAAGAAAAAAGGAAAATTTAAAATAGGATAAATTTATCAATTCTGTAATGTAGAAATGTATGCAATGAAGTGAGTTTTGGTTTTATTAAATGGAGGCCAATTATCAGCCATAAAATTGAGCTTCTTATCTCTGGAAGAGTATGTTGAGCAGAAAGGCAAGATGAAAACTAGAAGCAATGCTACCATGAAGGATTCAGTGGGCGCTGTGAATAAAAATCTCCAAAGCCCTTTCTCAGTTAAACTAGTAGACCAGAATATTTGTGATGTTCCTAGCATATCACACTTGGTGAAGGAATATTTATTTCCTTGCTTCCCTTCTGTTACCCATCATTTTAGATTCTTTCATTACTCTACCATTAAAAAAGTAGAAGTCATGTGAATATTTGATTGGGTGTTAGTAAATGATTCTTAATGGATTTTTTTTTTTTTTTTTTTAGAAATTACAAGCTAGATTTACGTGCCTGGACTCAAGTGATTCTCCTGCCTCAGCCTCTTGAGTAGCTGGAACTACAAGTGTGTGCTGCTGTGCCCAGCTACATCCTCAATTTTGAAAGTTTCCTAAAAAATGTTTATAAACTCTCAGAATGGAGACCCCATACTCTACCTCTTTTCAACATGTTTACTATGACCTGTTCAGTGCTATTCTCAACACATCTTTGTTAATTGAAAAGTGTAATATGGCCGGGCACAGTGGTTCAAGCCTGTAATCCCAGCATTTTGGAAGGCCGAGGAGAGAGGATTGCCTGAGCCCGTGCATTCAAGACCAGCATGGGCAACATGGTGAGACATCCTCTTTACAATAAATCAAAAAATTAGCTGAGTGTGGTGGTGTACGCCTGTAATACCAGCTACTTGGAAGGCTGAGGCAGAAGAATTGCTGGAGCACAGCAGGTCATCGCTGGGGTGGCCATGCGTGTGCAACTGCACTCCAGCCCGGGCGGCGGAGTGCAACTCCAACTCAAAAATAAATAGCCGGGCTCGGTGGCTCAGCCTGTAATCCCGCACTTTGGGAGGCTGAGGTGAGTGAATTGCCTGAGCCCGCAGGTTTGAGACCGGCCTGGGCAACTTGGCGACACCTCATCTCCACAATAAATCAAAACTTAGCCGGGCGTGGTAGCGCGCGCCTGTAGTTCCGGCTACTTGGAGGGCTGAGGCGGAGGGTCGCTGGAGCCCAGCAGGTCGAGGCTGTGGTGACCGGGAGCGTGCCACTGCACTCCAGTCTGGGTGACAGAGTGAGACTCCAACTCAAATAAATAAATAAATTAATTAATTAATTAATTAACAAACAAATAAATAAAAATAAAATATAGTTTCAAAAATCTAATGTAAAGCCTGATGAAGGAGACCTGAATTTATAAATATTCAACAAAAGTGCATAATACAATTTGGTAATTTTAGATGGAACTTCTATCCAAACTGTTTTGCACTGCTCATTGCTGCACAACTATTGTGCCATTTATTCTCAACTCTCTCTAAAAAATTACTTTTGAAGAGCAATGTGGATTCATGCCTTAAATTAAATATAAAAGTAGGTAATGTGGGAGATGATATCTTGGGTGACTTCCCTTAAATTACTGTGTTTACAAAAACAATTAAAAAGATAATATTCTTCAAATTAATTTTCCTTAACACTTATTAATAATAGGAGCCTACATTACTGCTATACACATTCATTAACTATCAGTGTTTTATAGTACTTAAATATCAAAACTGAATCCTACTGTGAAAATTAAATTAATATTAAATCTATACCCAGCTTTGTTAAAACTAAAATTGATTCCTCGGCTTTTGTCATCAAAAGCAAACTCTCTAAGTATGTGACATATTAAAAAATAACCAAACCAAAATTCACGAATCTGGGGTTTTAGTCCCAGCTATAACCTTCACTCACTCATTGAGTGACTTTAAATAAGTCACGTAACTTTCTAGACTTCTGATTGCTTCATTTTGAAAAGAGAAGTTTGAAGTAGATTGACTTATATGCTTATCTTTACCCAAAAATTCTGGAATTAATATAAACATACTCTCTTGATTTTAAATTTTAGACACAAGGTGGCACTATCAGTAGTGATTTTAATTTAATCCACAGATAAAACAAGGGAAATTTCAAGATTTACATTTCCAAAGAAAGCATCTCAATATGTAAGGACACTGTATAAAACACCCATCTAAAGCCTTGGTTGATTGCTATTAACATCTGGAAGAATGCTTAAGAAGTCAGTCAACCAACTGTTTGCTTGACACCAAGAGGATTGATTGATTGTTTTTCCAATTTCCATAAGAATATTTCAATGTTAGATAGGTAATCAAGACATATTTGAAAAAAAATACATGCAAGATAAAGATGGATAATGATACATTTTCAACAAAAATCGGAACTCCTCAACAACATATATCAATTGTATAGGATGTGAAGAAAGTTGCAGAAGTGTGGGCAAATTGCATAAATGAGTTTGCTATTACATTAAAAAGAATGTATCATGGTATTCAGGCAATTTTCAAATAACAGTAAAGAAATGAATTTTTTAAAACTTGAAAAGATGTAGATCACACAGAGAATTTGAATTTTAATCTCTGAAATATTTTTGTTGAGTTCTTCCATTCTCTTAGGCCCACTTCCCAAAACATTCTTTGTGTTTACCTAGGATCAAGGAATATTTTGTGACTTAACATATAATCTATAATGTGATTTAATAAACATTACTCTGGTAATACTTCCCCTAAAATCTAAATTTTTCCCTCTTTGTTATGATGGTTTTCAAATTAAACCTTTCATGATTAGATGTGAATGCAATTCCTCATCTACACTGTTTTTTTTCTTGATTCAGCAAAAATTGATCTTTCCTAATTTATGAAATTATTGTACTTAAATATGTTGTAAGTCTTAACAATCCTTTAAACCATTGTTTTTAGTTTACTGATGATAAAACTGAGCTCTAGAGAAGAAATGGAAGGCAAAAGGTTCATATCTGATCAAGTACAGGGGCAAAAATCATCTTAGTATTCTTTATACATATATTTCAGATAACAGACAGTACTTTCTATCTGAAGCACAAATATAATCTATCAGACTAAACTATAGATGTCTTTCAGAAAAAAAGTCCATGTCTTCTTTCTCTATATTGTCTAGCATAGTATTTGGTAATGTGAAGATATAAAGGCATACATTTGAATCAATAAATGATTAAATCTAACGAAAAATTTTTGTAAAACTAATACTTCTTCCATATTTATTTGTGCCCACTGCAGTGCTTCACTGCAGATAATCACATATTATATTTTTTCATACCTGTACAAACCAATCTGTGATGAAAAATGACAATATTATTACAAGTTTTAATTGTAGACTACTCTGAAATGGGTGTTAATTGCACGTTCTTTCTTATTACCCCGATTAAATAGTTGCAACTGAAAGAGTAATAAAGCTGCGGCTTATCCCATCATTCGTTCAACAGACATTGGCTAAATACATACTATTTTCTGGAAAAGACTCTGTCCTGTGTTAGTCATGTGACTTTAGTCAGTGATTCAGTCTTCTTCAACCTTAGTTTCCTCTCCTGTAGTGAGGATGATGATAATTACTGCTTGTAGTTATCTTACTGAAGAAATAATATGCTATGTGCACAGTCCCGGGAACACAGAAGTCTATGATAGCAGGGCAAAGCTGAATTCCTGTACTTACATAATTGGAGAAAACACAGGGGATAAGGCAGTATAGAACAGTAACAAAGGTAAAGTCATTGCTCTTTATCAGATGTTGTTCTACCGTCAGTAACAAGAAAATATATATGCAATGGTTTCACTGGTCTGTGGACACATACATTGCAATAACATACATAATTGTAGGTCTTACTTTAACCCATGAATAAGAACCTTTGCAAATCCCACTCAGATTTCAGCCAAGTACCTATGGGGGGTTCTGGCAAAAAGTTTTATGTGTGCTTGTGTACTATCATCTGATGTTCTCATCTGTCCTCCTTTTTGGTGGTTTTCTACTTCTGAAGCCCTTTGGCAGGGTATGATTCCCATATCTCCATGCTAACCTCCCACTGCCCTCTGCTATCAATGTGCAGTGTGATAGGGCATTTGTCCATGCTGAAGATTCAGCCAATGGAGCAGGTAACACTATTTCTTACTGCATCTTCAGGGCCAAGCTTGTCATGAAACAAACTTAAAAATATGTATATAAAGAATAGATGAAAGGTACCAAAGCCTCTCCTGAAGCCTTAACATATTAGAGCCACACTGGGTTCAACACAGAAGGAAAGAGACTGGCCTTCCTTCCCAGTCACTGTTCTACTTTTTATCGGGTTTCAAAAGCAGAATTGCATATGCTACCATGTCAGGGAGAGATCCCTTTGTAAAACAGCACCTTCAGCTTCTTCAGTCAGGCCTTTCTTCTAAAGGGCTGAAGGCAAGCTTACTATTCCCTTTAGTGGTCTTTAGACCAAGGTCTGCGGAAAACGCTGCTCTTTCTTTCTTTCCTCTTTGATTCTGGATCTGCTGCTTTCTCCATGTGTAGAGGAAAAACAAGAATTTACTTACACAGCTCATACTAGTTTAGTAGATATGCTGAGACATATTTAATTCCCTAACTGAATTCAAATGTTCACAGCTGCTGTAAATAGATATTCAAAGGGAAATAAAACTAAAAATATGAGGGGGAAAACACACACACACAAATAAAATTATTTTTTGGAGGGCAGACCCCCTGTAATACAGGCTTTCCCACTCGGCAAATGTTCTTGGAATCCATTGGCATCAGTGTACCAGCTAGTGTTGTGAGAGGCTGCATTCAGCTTCTGTGAATTTTTGAGGGGGAAGATTTTTTTAGTGTGTTTGCGAATTTCATAATGGATGATTTACGAGCCCACCTGCTGAGTGTTCAGCAGTTTGTGACCAAAAACGACATGGCACCCATGCCCTTCCCTGTTCACCTTATCTCACCACAAGATTTTTGTTTTGTTTCCTAAGATTAAAAAAGTTATCAAAGGGAAATGTTTTATTAATGTGGAAGAGGTGAAACAAAAATGGCAGAAGCACTAAAAGTTATCAAAATTGACGAGTTCAAAAACTGTTTTCAGCAGTGAAAAAAAAGCATTCAATAGGTACATTGCATCAAATGAAGAATACTATGAAGGTGACTGGAGTTTAAACATGTAAGAATAAATACACAATTTTTTGTAAATACATTCAGGGTTTTTTGGGGGGTTCCTTTAGTATAAACTATTTTGCAATTAAATAAAGTAAGAATATGACTTGTAAAATTCTGAGATGCAACTGAAACTGATCTCAGAGTAACACTTATAATTTTATACGACTTAAAATTATTACAAATAAGTAAACAAATGCAACTTTAAGAACTAGAAAATAATGCAAATAAATCATGATAAAAAGGAAAATATTAATAAAGCTAAAAATTAATATACTATAAAACTAAAATAAAAGGTGAAAATAATAAAGATAAAATATATTTCCGTAAAAAAGTCAACAAAAAGATATGAAGCTAGCAAGACTGACTTCAAAAATTTTTAAAGTAAAAAATTATATAATATTGGCAATTAAAAGCGTGAGCTATAACTGTAGATAGATACATGTTAATTAAACAAAATGATGGGATTTAGTTTGTCTAAATATGTAAATAAATTTAAGGTACATGAAATAGATTTTCTAGCAAAACAAAAATTATTGAAATTGCCCCAATTACACAAAAATAAACATCAAGAATATTACGTTAAAAATACAATTCTGTGAAAGATATAAAGGCAATTTTTTAATTTAAAGTGGGGATAACTGCTTTAGTGTAACAAAACATAGTCACCATAAGCAAAATAGCAACACATTCAACTGCATGTCTATTCATCAGCAAATTTAAATATAAAGCATTTATTATATAGCTAAACAATATACATAAAATAAATGACATGCTGAGGGGAAAATGGAGCACATGGAATAGATATAGGGTTTCATGACAGCTTTTTCTATAAATACAAAATTTAAGGAAGATAAACTGTCAAATAGAAAAATGAGCAACAGGCAATTCAAGAAAAAAATGAAATACACATGAAGTTAAAAATGTTCAAATTCACTACAAACCCCTGAAAAATCCAAAATTATATAATGATGAAATGTGGATTTTTTAAAATTTATTTAAAAAACTCAAATATTTATAATGTTCACATAAACAGGAATCTGAAAAATTGGGCACTCTTCTTTGATATTAGTGAAAGTATTTATTGTTCAAAATATTCAGGAAGGCAGTTTGAAATCTTAATTATAAATTGATAAAGCAATCTTTATATCTAGGAATCTATCACAATAGTATCCTGGCCTTATATATATGTATGGATAAGAGAGTTATTACAGCATTGTGGTAATGTTAGAAACAGTGGGACACTCAAATGCCAATCAATTGACAAATATTTAGATAATGTGTACAATATTCATCCAATGGAAGAGTAACACAGTAATTACGGAATATAGAGTGCATGTATAGGAACTAAAAGTGAAAGGTACATAATGTATTTTATTGTAAAAAAGTCAAGTTGGAACTATATATTATATATGATAAAATTCCATTTAAAAAGTCTATAAACATGTATGTGAAATTATGTCACTCTATAAAACACACATAGGCTAATATATTTGAATAATGAAAACTTCAAGTTTAAGTATCAAGCTGTTAACAATAATTATTTCTGAAGGGAAATGGAGGGAGGGAGACAAGGGGAATTTTCACTTTTGACTTAAATATTTCAAAAAAGTTGCAGGTGGTTTTTAAAAACCTCTATTTCTTGCTTTTCTATAGTTTTCAAATTAAACAAAAATCTTTTTAAAATACCACATAGTACGCAAGTGTTATAATAAAAAGATGGAACCCAAGTTCTAA
This sequence comes from Carlito syrichta, assembly GCF_000164805.1. Taxonomy (NCBI): domain Eukaryota; kingdom Metazoa; phylum Chordata; class Mammalia; order Primates; family Tarsiidae; genus Carlito; species Carlito syrichta. The sequence continues at coordinate 211,939 of NW_007257558.1, forward strand.
GGGTCAGTTACAGGAGGTTCAAAGGAGAAATGCCTTTGGATATTTTGACTACCATGAGAATATTTTGACTATGAGAAAAATCTTGTATAATTATTTAAATTTTATACTAGTTGTCTTTAGGCTTCATATGGGGAATATAGCACTTCTCTTTTAAGCTTTGATTTCCATACTGTCTAATTCACGTCTGTGCCATTTCCCTATCTATACATGTTGCCCATGCATGAAACATAATAGAGACATTTTTTCATGCAGTGTCTTTCAAACTATGAGTTCAAAATGTTCCTGGAATGTTTGGTGGGTTCTGGTCAACATGCTTTAGAAAATAAAGTCAGGATGGAATAGAATGGAGTGTATCATATGTTATAAGATACTCTATTATTTCATACAATTTTGGCTTTAGGTGTGTAGATGTGTATAGTTCGTTGAATTGTTTAAAATGTATTTTTTATTGTGAATCAATGACAAAACATTTGAAAACCATTGGTCTCAATGCAGATCTAGAAAGAACCTATATTGTCATCTTGTAGAAGCCTCTGCAGCTCATGTGATCTGTAACTTTGAAGGCGATTCAAGAAAGGAATTTTTGCTAGCAAATAGCAATTTTTAATATTTGCATTTGTAGCATTATATCTGTGTGTTCAGAAATTGAAAGCTTGCCACTTTTTTGTTCATCTTGTGACAGCAACTTTAAAATGGCATATATTTTTAAAAGAGTTAATACTTTAATGTGCTTTTCAAAATAATGTACATGGTGATGTGTTAGTCCTCAAAATCATGGAATAAATGTTTTTATAGTAAAAACAGCACGTTCATATTATAAAATAATGCAAAAGTCATATGGATTTATAAGATATAAGACTTCAACGATATTTCTCCCATGTGGTAGTTACTGCAGGGCTGTCCCTGAAAAGCCAGAAGAAATTATTCACTCTCACGCAACAAGGAGCACTTCAAGGTAGTAGTCTTGCTGTAAGCCATTGTAAGATAAACCATAATTAGGAAGTAACACTTTTGCAGAAATTCATTGACACCTAATTGAGAGTAGAAACAGGTCTTTTAAAAAATGGGAAAGTAGTAACTTCTGTCTACACTGGGCTATTTTGTTTTTAAGGAACAGAGTTTAATCAAATCACTTCAAGTACTGGGGTTTTATTATAAATAATACAGAAATAAGAATGATGAGAAGGAGAAAAGGAAGGAGGAGAAGGAAGAAGACAGGGGGAAGAAGAAGGAGAAAATAAAAATTAGGAGAGGAGGAAGAAGAGAAAGAGGAAGAAGTAGAAGACGAAGATGATCATTATTATGCAGACTCAAATAGTCCCATAGCTTGAAATGGAGCCTTCTTGAAACTTAAGTTGTCATTTTGGCGCTAAGGAAGCAAGTGGTCAGGCTTGTTATGGTCTTTTAAGCATGGCTGCTAACATTCTGCTTCTCTGATTCTGTAAACTGCCACCAATTTGTTTATTGCATGGTTTTGTATTCTGTACTCAATGTTTCTCATAGCGTCTATTGTTCCATATCTCTGCTGCCTACCAACGTCAAAAAATGACTGACTCTCTGCCTCCTCAGTTTGCATTTCCAGAGACCATTTCTCAATGGTCTGGCTACTGAAGTTATTTCTTGCCATCAGCTGAGGATGGTGCTTAGGAGTGCAGACTCTGGTTTCTCATGGTCTGTTCCAAAGCCCGTCTCTACTGAGTACTAGGTATGCAACCTTGGTCAACTTATTTAAAGTACTGTGCCTTTGTTTTTTTTAAATCTATAAAATAATATCAATCTCACAAAGTTGTTGATAAGTTGGTATATGTTAAGTTCCTCAAAATTATGTCTCTGACTCACAGTAAGCCATGAATAAGTGTTAAATAGTCAAAGCTTTTAAAGCAGTTCATCTCAGGTCACTAGATAACCTGGGTATGACCAGTGTGCTGGTGCTCAACATACAGGCCATTACTTTCTAAATTCACATAAATGGGTATCTACTGTTCACCACACATAGTGAGGAAACTTTCATACTGGTAGAAGAATGCAAATACAAGCAAGAAAATACATGGCTAGGCAAAGTAATTTGGGAGGATGATAATGCAATGGTATGGTTGAGTAATTAGAGTGGTCAGATCCCACTGAGGATGTAACATGTAAGCTAAGACTTAAAGGACAGGAGGAAATTGGGATCAGACAGTTGGTGTGGAAGGACAGCATTTTCAGTAGATAAAATACAGTCATGTGTTATAATAACAAAAATACATTCTGATAAATGCATCTTTAGGTGATTTTGTCATTGTGCAAACATTATAGATTGTACTTTCACAAACCTAAGTGGTATAACCTACTATATACACTTAGGAAATATGGTATGGCCTATTGCTCTTAGGTTAAAAACCTGCACAGTACATTACTGCATTGAATACTGCAGGTAATTGTAACACAATGGTACTTGTGTATGTAAACATGCATAAACATAGAAAAGGTAAAGTAAAAATACAGTATTCAACATTAAAAATGATGCAACTGTTTATGGCACTTACCACAAATAGAGTTTGCACAACTGGAAATTGCTCTGGGTCAGTCAGTGAGTGAATGGTGAGTGAATATGAAGGCCTAGGACATTACTGTGTACTACTGCAGATTTTATAAACTCTGTATAGTTAGGCTACACTAAATACAATTAAAATTTTTTCTTCAATAATAAAGTAATCTTAGCTTACTGTAATTTTTTTGGCTTTATAAACTTACTAGTTTGTTTCAAGTTTTTGACTCTTGTAATAATGCTTAGCCCAACACAAACACATTTTACAGCTATTACAAAAATGTTTTTATATCATTATTTGATAGGATTTTTCTTTTCATTTTTTAAAATTTTTAACTTTTTTGTTAAAAACTAAGACACAACTATACACATTATCTAGGCCTACACAGCGTCAGGATCTTCATATCTCTGTATCCTGCCTCCACATCCTATCCCACTGGGAGGTCTTTGGGGACAATAACATGCATGGATCTGTTATCTCCTATACTAACGCCTCTTCTGGAATACTTCCTGAAGGACCTACTTGAGGCTGTTATACACTAAAACAACAATAAAAAGTATAGAATAGCAAATACGTATGCGAGTAACATAGTTGTTTATTATCAAGTATTATGTGCTGTCCATAATTTTATGTGCTAGACTTTTCTATTACTGGCTGCTCAGTAGGTTTTATTACACCAGCATCACCACACATACAGAAGTAATAAGATGCCCTACAAAAATGAAACTAGGTCACAGAAATTTTTCAGCTCCATTAGAATCTTATGATACCATACAGTTGATTGTTGACCAAAATGTAACTATGAGGTACATGACTATAGTTGTTAAAGCAAAATAGAAAGAAAGTCATGTGCCCAGAGCACAGTGAGTCAAGAGGACAACGATGAGTGATAAAGTCAGAAATACAAACAAGGTCCTGTACTGTCGGTTCTTAAAGACATTTCAAGAAATTTGCTTTTGTTACAAATGCAAATGGTAGCCTTTTGGAAATTGTATAGGACACCATTTGTATTTGTAACAAAAGGTCCTAGGTGGAGAGATTGTCTATTTTGTTATGTTTTTAAAAATCTAGTTGCTAGATTTTACATAGGTAGGGGTGGAGCAAAATATCCTATTAGACACGTTTTACAGCAGCCTGGGAGAGAGATGATTTTCTTTGTGTACAGTGGATTGAAAAAAGTGACAACAAAGAGAAATGACTGAATTTTCAATGTATTTTGGACTGAGCAGTATTTTCTACTGGACAAGTTAAGGGGATATAGGGAATAGAGGAAAAAAGGAATAAACGATGGCTCATAGGTATTTGGTTTAAGCAACTAAATGTGTGGTTGTGCCATTTAATGAAATGGAAATACTGGGGGCGGGGAATTGGGAGTGGGGACCGCAAGTCACAGGAGATCAAAAGCAATATTTATGAGAGGGCACCCCCCAAAATCTCAATTTATTTATACAAAATTGTGTATTTATTCTTACATGTCTAGACTTCAGTCACCTTCAAAGTACTCTCATTTGACGCAATATACCTATTGAGATTTTTTTTCTCACTGTTCAAAACAGTTTTTGAACTTGTCAGTCTTGATGCTTTTTAATGATTCTGCCATTTTTTGTTTGTTTCACCTCTCACACATTGGCAAATATTTTCCTTTGATAATTTTTTTCATCTGGGGAAAAAACAACAACAAAAATAGCTTGGGCCAAGATTGGGTGAATAGGGATGGTGGGGCACACTGGTCTTGACATTTTTGGTTAAAAACTACTGAACACTCAGCACTATGTGCATAGGTGCATTCTAAATCACCCATAATAAAATGGTTGAAAGAATTAAAAAAAAAAAAAAAAAAACTGAAACCGAAAGCAACATCTCACAACAATACTAGCTGGTACACTGATGCTAACGTGTTCATAGAACATTTGCATAGTGGAGGAAGCCTGTACTAAAAGGGACCCGCCTTCCAAAAAATAAATAATAATAATTCTTATTTTTGGGGGGTCCCACCCTTGTATCTATGTTAAATTTGAAATGGCTATTAAATACCCATATGGAGAGGTCAGGGAGGCTGTGAAACATATAGGACTAGAATCAGGGACTGGAGCTTAGTTGTGAGACCAAAACTGGCAAATCTATATCTATATCTATATCTACATCTACATATGTATCTGTATCTATACACATACATATATATGTGCGTGTGTGTTAATATAGCTATAGATACATAGATATAGATGAATGTGTGTGTGTGTATCCCAATGCCTTTAAAGATGGCATTAGTAGTCACTGAAAGAAGTAAGCTAGGGAATAGGTCGAATTTGAGTAAGAGTGAAGCCCAGGCCTAGCTCATAGTTCTTTCAATTTTTATAATTCAAAAAGAGAACCAACAAATAATGAAAACTATTGCTAGGCCAGTGAGAAAGGATAACAAGCAAGGAATGTGTTCACAAATGCTTAAAGAAGGACTGCTGCCCCTATGGCAGTAAAGAACCTTTTAGATGGGGTTGAGTACTCAGAGGCAGCCTATCCTGCTCTTTCTGTTCTCTACTAAGCAAGTACACATATCCTTCAATGCTGGTCTCACTTCCTCAACCTTCATGCAGCAGCAGCAAAAGCACACTTTGCTTTTTAACAGCGACAGGGCAGGGACAACTTATTTAGAAATGATATTGATTATTTACAGAGATAATATTACTGGTGTATTTCAGAAGACACTTATTGGTTTCTAAACCTATAATACCATGTGATATCCATTTATTTTTCAATTTCTGCAATAACTTGTTCAGGTATTATTTTCACCATTCTTCGGCCTAGGAACAAATTTATCAATGTAACCTCTACCATTGCAACCTACACCATATGTTGGAGTTAAATAGGGAGCTAGTCAGTAACTTCAACAGTGGTTTCTTGTTGCAACAAATACAGTAGCAACAACTATTTAGGTAAGGTGTGGAGTGGTTTGTATTTTTTTAACACATACATTAACTAACAGAAACAGAAAGAACATTTTACATTGGTGGTGGGAAGGATGACAGGATTCCTCTTTTTAACCTTGATTTGGTTTCTTTCACTAACGTCAGGTTATAAGAACTCCTTATAAAGAGAGTTTGTGGATTAAAAAATGTATTGTGAAACCCAGTGCATCAGTGACTCAAGGAATGCAGAAGGGTAGGGAAAAGATAAAAGCAGCAAGATAAAAAAGCATCAGAAAAGGAGGCAGGAAAGTTAGGTGTAAAAGGAAATGTCCTCCATTCTTAAAATTTGCCTTGGTGTTGCCCATAAACTCCATCTTGCCTTCCTGTCCTTCAGTCTTCCTGTGTTCCTTCTTTCCTTCCAATTTATTGATTATGTATGATGTGCCAAGAATCAACAAGGCTAATGAGTTGAGCTGGTACTCACCCAGACATGCTTAAGCTTGGGCAATAATGAAAATTTTTCTTTAGACTTATAGTCTCTTTCCCCAGCCTACATTAGACAGGAAGCCTGTAGGGACCTGGGGAGAAAGACAGTTTCTCTCTTTTGAGATGTCTTCATCCCTCCAGATAGTCCTCTTGGACAAGTCCCCAGATCATCTCTTCTAGATCTCTCTTGTGTGCGTATAGCTGCTGCACAGGAACCCACATGCCCTTTGCTCAGTGATCACACCAGCCACAAGATAGCAGCAACTCTCCTTTGTTTTACTGCCAAAACTTCTAGCTGGACCGCCCCCCTTCTCCCCGCCTCTTTACTGCTTCATGATTTAGGCAGAAGCCAGACACCTTTTTGTGTACAACACACTCCCAAGGGCCTGCATAGTTGTTATTTTGTCTGTTTTGATTTGTTTTTAGTGTGTTATAACAAAGGCAAGATTGATTGCTAGAGACTTCACCTTTTCTTTCTCATTGAGTTTATTATTTTAAATAACATTGTTTTAAATAACACAGTAAGCCTAGCAATCAAACTCATAAATGTGTCTGTTTATAATCTGCACAATTAAGAACCATAAACTGACTTGACAAAGAAGAAAGAACTCAATTTCACCACTTAATTTTTTTAGTTATAAATTGGTACAAATCAATTCTGTATATTATTACTTATGAAGTTGAAGGACAGTAGATTCAGGAAAAAAGGAGGAAAACAGAGACTAATATTGAGAGCCCACCACATAATTTGTTCATGTGCACTCTCAGTTCTAATTTTCAAAATTGCCCAAAGGAGTGTTTATCATCCCCCCCCACACACACTTTTACAGAGAAGGATAGAGCATTTATAAATCAAGGCATACAATTACAAGATGGCTAAATATCTTTTCTTATCCAAGAATAAGTAGGAACAGTTTTGCTAATTGGATAACTGATCACATTACTACTCCTTTCAAGGCAAACTTGATAGTGTGAAAGAGAGGCATAATCCTTTGTGTACTTGTCTTTTCCCTTTCATCTTTTAATTTAATTTATTAACCAAACCTTCCAGTTGGAAAGGAGAAAAGTTCCTTTCCTGTTGAAATAAATAACAAATCTAGGGATTTAGCCACCTGATGTTTGAAATGTCAATTTTGAGGTAGAAAATTAGTGTTGGAGAGCCTGGGACTAAATTTCAACAGTGCCTTTCTAAATTGTGCATGCAAATGGGCAATTAGACCTGCGATGGGTAATTGCATGCCTAAGTGAACCCTTCCACAAGTAGCTTAGAAGCCAATTTTGAAGTCTGAATTTGTAGAAGTCCTTATAAATTTCTCCTTCTGTTGAAACAATCTATGGAAGTTCATCCCTAAGTCCAATAGGGACTACCTCTCTGTTCCAGCCACCTGCCAGCAAAACAAAGTCACCTGAGGAGGTGAGAAAGGATCATGTAAGAAAATAAAAAATGATAAATATTCACTAAAATGTGTGTTTATATTAGATGTGATGACATTTGATAATTGCAGGAAAAATTAAAATTAAATAAGTTAAAATAAATGTAAAATAAAATCACTAAGAAACCATTTATTTATCTAGAAATACTGCTATCAATATTCTGTTCTTATTTTTAATCTTATTAATATATTTATAAAATATGTATATACATAACACTATAACAAACTTTTTAGATTCAATAATGTATTTTATAATAAATAGTCTTTCATAATTAATTTTTAACCCCTATGGTTTTCTATTTTTATGTATCTCAATGTGTAAAATCAACATTTGAATTTTTAATGTTTAGGTTATTTTTCAATTTGCACAATTATAAATTACATTATCATAAAAATTCAGTAACAAACATCAATGCCTATATATTTTGACTTGATTCATTAATTATTTCTTGACATCATTTCTCTTTCGGGCAATTCTGAATACTGTTCTTTTTAATTTTTGTCATATAAGTGAAAGTTAGCTCTTTTATTGTTTTTGTTCATATTTCAGGTATAGTCAACATCTGGTAAAGACCAATATTTTCTCTGCAGGTCAGCACTTCTCTGAGAGATCTTCCGGTCCTTTAGAGAGCTCTTTCCCCCTTTTTTCAAGCAATAGCTACTAACTCCCTTTGAAATTATTAAGCTGTGAAACACAATAAAAACCACTAATCTTATTAGTCCCATATTCCTTCCCTCATTATTAAATAAGGCAGTATGATATTAAACATATTCAAAAATTGATTTAATTATATATACCTTCATTTATTCCTATTGATTTAAATCACAAAATCAGAATTAAATTTCTTTGGAGACCCAGAAAAAAATCAAGGGCTAGTAGTTTTGATTAAAATATCTTCCTTTTATCCTTCCTTCCTTCCTTCCTTCCTTCCTTCCTTCCTTCTTTCCTTCCATATATATATATATATATATATATATATATATATATACACACATATCCTCTGAATATAAATATTCACATATCTTCTTAAATAAGATGTGTGCTTCAATATTCTCAGTAGAACTGTAAGTATTTAGTTAGTAGCAGATTTAATATCAGTGATGGAAATTGTAATGGTAATTTAATTTCACAAAGAACTCTGATCATAGGCTAGTTGATGCAATTGTCAACAGTTGTGAAATAGTTAATCTGAGTAAAAGACATTAGCACATAGATAAAATTAATATATTTTTTAATTGAACATTTAAAACCTCTCTATTACTGTTGAAAATAACAGGATAAACAAATGGGAAAAAATTTAACCTGCTGTGATCACTTTTGTAGCAACAACAGAAATCAATTCATCCATTCTGGAAATTTTTTTTTTTTTGGACAGAATTTTACTGTCACCCAGGTTGGCACAATCACTGCTCACCCTAGTCTTGACCTCCTGGGCTCAAGCAATCCTTCTGCCTTAGCCTCCCAAGTAATTGGGAAAATAGGCACACATCACCATACCCAGCTACTTTTTTCTGTTTTCTAGGGATGGGGGTCTCTCTTTCTTGTCTGGTTTAGTCTTGAACTCCTAGTCTCAAGGAATCCTCCTGCCTCAGCCTCCAAAAATGCTGGCATTTCAGACATGAGCCATCAAGTCAGGCCCATTCCAGAATTTAAATGAGAAGGATCATTTCATAATATGATTAATCTATTCATATATAATAATGTTTTATAAACCACTAGAGGATTATATGCTTTGAAATCTATACTGATGGCAAAATAATTTATCTCACTAAAAGAAAACCAATGAGTATTGATCAGACACTCTTTAAATTGAGTTATTCTGTTACATAAAATGCTTTACAAATGTGTTTCAGGTTGTTGGGCTCTTATTTGTTTATTTTATTTTCATTCTTAAACTTTTAAGAGTTTAAGTTTACCATTTTATCATCTAATTTAACTAACAGCAAACAAATATACATCCTAAAATGCAAGTGCTACTGATTTTGAACAAATGCATTTGAAAATTATACTTCTTGGATTAAGTAAGATTCAGTTCATCCATTAAGCATCATTTATTGATTATTTTTATATTTTGGCATTCTTTTTTTGTTTGTTTTTTTGAGTCAGAGTCTCACTCTGTCACCCAGGCTGGAGGGAAGTGTTACACTCAGCCACCACAGTATTGGCCTGCTGGGCTCAAGTGAGCCTTCCACTTCAGCCTTCCAAGTAGATGGGACTATAGGCGTGCGCCACTACACCCGGTTAATTTTTTTATTTATTGTAGAAATGAGGTCTTGTCAAGTTGCCCAGGGTGGTCCTGAATCCATGGGCTCTGGTAGTCCTCTTACCTCGGCCTCCCAAAGTGTTGAGATTATAGGTGTGAACCACCACGCCTGGCCTTATATTTTGACAATCTTGCATGAACTTTAATGAATATTTTCTATGCAGAGAAACAGCATGTTACAAAAGTATGCTATGTCTTTTATCTCTAACCTCACCCCGATCCACTCTCTCTCTATGAATTGCACACTCCAGCTCTACTAAAATCCTGTCCATTATTTACTAATGTGAGTTCTCTCACACTTCAGAATCTATTACTCACCCTTCCTTCTTCTGCTGTCCTCCACCAGAATACTTTCTATTTATCATTTTTCCTGAAAATCAACCTCGATGGCCTACTCTACTTTTTGTATTCCTCTTGTGAACTTTAATAAATGCTATATCCTCTGTACTATAGCGTTTACCATTCTATATTATTCACTGATGGACTGTGAAATTCCTGAGAACAGAGATAATGCCTTTCTTGTTTGCTTTTGTACCTTCATCTGTAAGCAGTTTCTGAGGTAAAGGAATCAATAAATATCCGATGGATAGTCAGATGGAGGAATGGATAAAAGATGAAGCAATGATATGAAAAAAAAAGGGTTCAAATGGGAATTCTTAGGCGGCTGTGAAAAACTATACTAAGTACAGTTGATTCTTATTATTTGCAGTAGTTATATTTTATAAAGTTGCCACTGAGAATTAGCAAATACTGAACTATTGTTCCTGGGGGAAATACAAGGTTTGGTTCCTGCAAGCTTCTAGTCCCAACATTTTTGTCAATGAATCAACACGTAACCTTATTTTGTGTGTGTTTTGTTTAAAAAATACCTTATTTGGTATGTGTTGTTGATTTAGTCCGATTAAACTCATGGCAACAGCACTATAATTCATGCTTGAGATTATCTAACATAGGTATTTTTACATAAGGCTCATCACATCCTTCTTGTATGGTGGTATATGAGATAGCAGTATAGCACAATCATCAGGAGTCATTTTAAACAGCAAAATCAACAAAAAGCACAAAATGCAAAAAATGTGCCACTGAATAGGCTGAAAAAAGGAAACTTGCTTTCAGTCTGTGAACAGAAACATGAAAAAAGAGGGTTGCCTTGTTCCAACTCAGCTGCAAACATATGTCAGGTAACTCAATTTATTTCCACTCTGCACATGTGCATATCTATGAATGACTATGAAAGTGCCATGAATATTGATTTTAAAGGTACTGTGAATTTTAGCAATCGATACAATTGCAAATAAGGAATCTACAAATAATGAGAATTAATTGTATTTGGTGCTAGTGAAAAACAACTGACCTCTGTTACCAGAGAGCTTACTGTCCAATTGAAGATGGGAAACAATAATCTAATAACTATTAAAAAAGGACAAAAGCAACATAAGGATACACAAAGGAAGTATTAAAGGAGTTTGGAATAAGTGGTCACAACTGGTATCAGGAGAGGCTTCACGGTGGAAGGATCCTGTGAGCCATATTTAGCAGGATAAGTAGGATTTTAAAAGAGAAAACAAAAATATGGATGGAAATAAATACCTTTTGGGAAATGAGTAAATGTTTTCTAATACTTAATGCTATAGCCTGAATATTTATATCTCCCCAAAATGCACATGTTGAAATTTTAACCCTCAATGTGATGATGTAGGAGGTGGGGCATTTGTGAGGTGATTAGGTTCCAAGGGCAGAGCTCTCATGAATGGAATTAGTGCCTTTATGAAACAGACTTTAGAGAGATCCCTTGTCCCTTCTACTATGTAAGGATACAAAGCAAAGATGACTGACTATGAACCAGGAAACAGGCCTTCACCAGATGCTGAATCTGCTGGCATCTTGGTCTTGGATTTCCAAAACTTTAGAACCATGAAAAATACATTTCTGTTGTTTAAAAGACATGTAGTTTATAATATTTTGTAAATGGACTAAGACACTTAGAAAAGCCAGTTTAGAAAGAGATTGCAGTAGGCCAGCAAGGGGACAAGCTGTACCAACAAGAGTAAGTGTAAAGAATGCTAAAGTAGAGACAAAAATATTGTACTGGAGTCAGGGAGAGGAAGGTTAGAGAAAAAGTAAAACTAACTACAGAATGATACTAATGAAATAGATTCAGGAATGTTTTCCACTGTTTACATTACTTTGTTATTATTGCATAACAAATTATCCCAAATTGAGCAGATTGAAATAACAAATATTTATCATCTCACAGTCTCCATGGGTCCAGGCAGATACCAAAGTTGAGTGCCCAGATAAGGGTCTCACCAAGCTGCTGACAAGGTGTTGATAGGGCTGCATTTATTACTGAAGCTCAAAGTTCTATTTCAAAATCATGTGAGTATTGGCAGACTTTAATTTCTTAAGTTTGTAGACCTGAGAGACCCATTTTCTTGCTTGCTATTAACCAGGGGCTTCTCTTAGTCCCTAGACTCTGGTCACATGCCCATTTCACAGGCCTTCTTTTCGCTTCTTCAAGACTAACAGGAACATCTCTTGCTTCAACTTTTTCCCTTTAAGTAAGACCTAAATACTCTTCTACAAGGTTCCCCTGATTGTGTCAGACCCACCTGGAATAATCTTCCTTTTGATTAACTCAAAGTCAACTGATTGGGAATCTTAATTACATTTGCAACATCCTTCCACATGTGTCATATAATGTAACCTAATCATGAGGATGTCTTCCATCATAATCGAAATACCCATCCACACTTAAGGGAAATGGACAATATATAGGGGGCAGGAATCTTGGGGTCCATCTTAAAATGCTGCCTACTGTAAAAGTTGGTTAAATTGATACATGTGAGACCATGACTTCATTTTTTTGTTGTTATTGTTTAACTACTAATCAGCTATAACTCCCCTAGTTTCACTGGTTCTATTTTTGCACTTGCTAATATGGGGGATCTGAAAGGAGAAATCTTGCTTTGTGTTGGTGAGCTGGAACATGGCTGTGACTCAGATTGGGACCTAAATTAAGGGTAAAGTGATCTGCATAAGAAAGAGAGGTAGAGCTCTAAAAAGAAGTTCCACAGCAGGGAGAAGAAGAGGACATTCATCAGTGGTGTGAGCAGGGGTAAGGTAGGGGTGGCTAAGAGGCAGAGAGAAAGGGGAAGAATGAGGCAGTTTTCTAGGATGTGGGGCTTTGGAGGAGAAATGTTGAAAGGAGATTTCTGAGACTGCTTTGTTTTGTATTTCACAAAGTAACCTCCCACTTTTCTACCTGAGTGTTATTTTTATTTAAAAGTGTCCTTGTTTTGGATTTGGACTTATGTGAAGGCTTTTATTTGTTGTTATTTTATTTTGCTGTGTTGAAATAATATCTAAACCTGGCTTCAAGACTGACACTAAGAGAGAAAATTGCCAGTTAAGACATTGCTAGATATCCTGTCTCCATTTCTTTCTTTTTCATTATTTCTTTCTTTGTCCATTTCTTTCTTTTATTTCCTTCCTTCCTTCCTTCCTTCCTTCCTTCCTTCCTTCCTTCCTTCCTTCCTTCCTTCCTTCCTTCCTTCCTTCCTTCTTTCATCTCCTCTTTGTCTTCCTGCCCTAGAACCTATTTTTCAGGCTTTCTCTCCATTTCTCATGTGTTTCTAAATCTGATTATTACACTTCCTCCAGCTAACACTTTCCAGTAGTCGCTTAGAATTAAATGCAAACCTATTCCCTTGGCTTAAATATCCCGACATGTGGTATCTGTCCGACTCTCTGATTTTATCTGACACCCTCCCTCCATCCACTGGCTTCAGCTGCCTTGACCTCTGACCTCCCTGTTTCTGGATCATGAGAAGTTCATTGCTACTCTACTAGTGGCTCCACTCTACTTCTTTTTGCATGGTTTGCTTCTTTATTTAGTTTAGATCACAAATCAAATGTTATCTCCCCAGAGAGGCCTTCCTCAATAATCCAATTTAGCAGTGCCACCTGGTCACTTTCTATCAAAGCACTCTATTCTAATTCTCTATTTAGCATTTATAACCATCTAATACATTTCTTGTTTATTTTCTGTCATCTACCCTTCCACTCCTTCTCCTGGACAAGCCACAGGTTACCCAAGGTCAGACAGCTTGTCTCCACTGATTATCAATCTATTGTTAGTAATTAAAATAGTCCTTGGCACATAGCAGATGCTTTACAATTACTTGCTGATAAATGAATTCATATGAAATTAGGATGTATTGGGACTATCTGTCAATGTTTAATAGCTCATCAGATAAATAATCAGAAAAATTTGGAAATAGTGAAACAGAGGCAACTTGGTGAAGAGAAAAAAGACTGGTCTTGCCTTTGAGATACTGGAGTTTCAATCTTGTCTTTGCCAATAACTTGCTGCTTGACCTTGGCAGTGAAGGTTTTTCAGAGGTTAGAGTAAAAAAGCAAGAATATTTATTAATACATTTATATACTAAATCTGTTATATATTATTATCCCACTTTAATGAATGAGGAAACCAAAGGTCAGTCATATTAAGTAAGCTATGTGGTGGAACTGGAATTTGAAAGCACCTCTGTTTGGGTTAGAGTTCTATTCCAACTCTGACATTCAGGGATCTTGAAATTCCATTATCTTCTACATCCTTCTGTAGGACACATTTTACCCTAACCAGATATTTATCATTTTTTATCCAGAACAACTTTTCTACTTTGTAGAAAGAAGAGAGCACAGTGAGTGGAAATTCTGAATATGAGAATTTTGAGACTGAGTAGCTTTATTTTTCTTGTTTTTGTCTTTTTGAAAGAAGAAAGGAATGAAAGAAAGAGTCATAAGCAGAGATAATATCTACAGAATTGTCTTTTCCATTATCCCTGAGGATTTATACTCTTTACAACCAGACTAATTTGTCATTACCTAAGCATTTTAGTTTTCAATCTCCTACAGTTTTTTGTGTTAAATGCTTCCTAAATGATTTGTAAGGTTGGTATTTAAACAAATCTTGCCCTGCCTAATCATATTTCACTCTTTTCAAACATCTTTTTGTACAATTTCAATATCTTTATTTAGATGTCAAACTATGCTAGCATTGCCAATGTTAATTCAGATGCAAGCAGCGATTATATCACATATACAATTTTGATTCAGTGAAAAACTGCCTTTCATTAATCTCATTGCCTTTTTTTTTGGATTGCTGTTCTTTTAAGTTCCAGGCATGAGCTTGATTTGTTCAAAATTTCAAAAGAAAAGATGATTTCTAAATGTATAAGAATCACTGTGATATTTGGGACTATTGGTGAGTAATTGCTTAGTAATGCCCTACTTGACTTTAGGAGAGTGTTATTTTTCAAGCAAATGATATTCCCTGGGAGAATATGAAAGGCAGATTCTTATCACTCCAGGAACTTTTGAAGAATATACATACCTTTCCTGATTGTTTCATATAGCCACGAATTATCTTCCAAATGATAATAATAACAATAAGAACACAATAGCTATAGCTCATTCTATGAGTACTATTATTTTGTTCAGTTTACCTGTGGGAAAATTAAATTCAGAGGGATCAACTTACCTCAGCTAATATGTAATTGACTCGAAGCTCTAAAAACAAAATTTGAGCTTCTGACTAAAATAGTCTGAAATTTTAGCCACTATTTTTATATGTTCTGGCCTGTCCTTCCCGAACTGGACATTTTGTCTGGCTCTAGTCTGGTCTGCCCCAAATTTTTCTTTCTTCCATTCATGAAACATTTATCATTTAGAACAGTAAATAAAGCTATCTATTGTTAATCTACGTACAGATTACCACAGTGGTAGGAGGAGACATACATGTGAACAAGAGAGTAAACCAGAAAGCTATACTTTTACCTTGGGAGTTTCAGAGATTATTTCCATAGCCATTAGGTTTTAGACATGTTGAATCAATGTGTTGACCTGGGGAAAACAAGAACAATTTTGGAATGCTTACTGTGATGAATATTTATATTAATTAAGGCAATGCAAACTTAATACAAAGAATATCTGTCTCTTACTCAGGTAGTAGGTGTTCTTAGTTGAACAGTTCTCCTCCAAGCAGTGCTCAATGACCCAGATCCCTAGAACCTTGGTTCTCGGCTGTTTTCAATTTGTAATTTCCAAGGTTTCCCCAAAGCATTCCTTATTTCAACCAACAGAAACTGGAAAAGAGTAGGGAAGATTACAGAAGAGAAACCTGTATGGACCAGGCTTGAGAGGAGGGAGCTTGCATTGCATTGGCTAGAACCTAGTGGTATGAAAACATTTAATTGCAAAGAAAGCTGAAAATGTAGCCTGTCAAAGACTTCAGGTAAATTTACAAACAAACAAAAGAATCAGAAATGTGGATGCCATGATGCTATCCATTGAATATCAATAATATCACCCTATCCAGAAGATGGTTCTAAAAAGTAAAACTTTTAAAAAATTTTGTGATGATCAATCATCTATTAAGTTACTGTTACAGAACCTATGGAAGAAAGCCAAAGAAAAGAGAAGAACTTTGCAGCATATTCTTAAGATGGTAATCCATTTAACCTTTGAGCTAAAATTCTAGATGTAGGGGAAGATATGTGTGTATATATCAAAGATAAGAAATGGAAAAAGAAACAGCAACTTGAATTGAGCATTTTTTCCCTAGGTGGTATAAATAGGTAAAAGATTGATAATGAAAAATAGTCTATGAGTATTCTCATTTTAATAATGTGGCTCAGAAGCAGGATTTGGTGGCTCAGCCTGTAATCCCAGCACTTTGGGAGGCTGAAGTGAGTGGATTGCCTGAGCCCGCGGGTTCAAGACCCGCCTGGGCAACTTGGTGAGCCCTCATCTCTACAATAAATAAAAAAATTAGCTGGGTGTGGTAGCGCGTGCCTGTAGTTCCAGCTACTTGGAAGGCTGAGGTGGAAGGATTGCCAGAGCTCAGCAGGTAGAGGCTGCGGTGGCCGGGAGCGGCCACTGCACTCCAGTCTTGGCAACAGAGTGAGACTCCAACTCACAAAATAATAATAATGTAATAATAATAATAATGTGGCTCAGAGAAGTTGCTTATGATCACAGAGATACTAATTAATAAAGCCTGGATTCAAATCCTGATCACTCTATGCAAAGTTTATGACCCTTCTATCACACTTTTGATAAAAAAGCCAAACTCTGTATTTAGAGTTTTAGTCTCAGCCCAATATGAGTGACCAAGAACTGATACACAGTCCCAAGAGGTTCTGAGAATATGTGCCTAAAGTGATTGTATTACAGCTTGGTTTGTCACCGTTTGTGGGTATAGAAATTTTTAGGCAAGGGTGGAGACGAATACATGTGAGATTTATATTTGTTTGGATGGTTTGACTCAGAAAGTCAGGACATCTTAAAGTAAGGAATTACAGATCATAAGTGGATTTGAAACTTTCTGATAGACAATCTGTTAAAATAGAAATCAAGAGAAAAAAATGCTTGACTTAAGGCAGGTGTGGTAGATCAGGCCTGTAACGTCAACACTTTGAGAAGTCAAGGCAGGAGAATCGCTTGAGCCCAGGAGTTTGAGACCAACCTGGGCAACATAATGAGACTTTGTCTCTATAAAAACAAAATCCAAAAAATAGGCAGATACAGTGGCATGCGCCTGTAGTCCCAGCTACTGGGGAGACAGATAGAAGGATGACCTGAGACCAGGAAGTCAAGGCTGCGATGCACTTGGATTACACCATTGCATTCCTGCCTGAGTGACAGAGTAAGACCCTGTCTTAGAAAAATAAATAAAAATAGAAATGAAATTAAAAAAAAATAAGGGGGTGTAGAAGCCAAGGTTCCTCCTGTGTTGTAGGTAAACCCTCTAAGTAGCCTGCTTTAGAGACAATAGGTGGCAAGTGTCTTAAAATGTGTCAGACTCTTCCTAAGGAAAGAGATTCCTTTCAGATGCAAATTTTCTCAAGAATTAGCATTGCAAGGTCATTTCAAAATATGTTGAAGAAATATATTCAGGGTAAAATTTTTATTTACTTTAGGTAAATGAAACTGTCATGTGGTTTAACTGTCATGTGGTGCTATACCAAAGGCAGATTGGAATTTTGTGTCTTATTGACACAGAGTCTATTTTGTCAGTCTTATGATATCAATTTTAACGTTAATGCTAGTCAGTTGTGCCTAAAACTTTGCAAAAGAGGGAGTATATTCCTAAGTAGGCTTGTCTGATTTCCTTTCTTGTCATGACCTGGAATGTATTTTTCAGGTTTTCCTTGACCCAGAGGGGGTCCACATGGTGAGTTAGGGGTCTTAAAATTTTATTTTTGGTTTAAATACCAGCAGATTCTATCAGAGGCTCTAATACCAATACATTAATTTTACTTATTCATTTTACATCATTGCAAAAGTAACTGTACCAGGGGTGATTTGTTATGTGGACATTGAACCATTTTTTTATCCTTACCTCTAAGGTAAACCTTAACATCTTACACTAGACTTAACAAACAATATGTAAACAAAATTTTTTATTTATTAAAAGAATAGTAGCACATGGACCTATGGTGCATCTCTCCTCAAAGACTCAACTAGGAAAGAGAACTCTCTGTTTTCTGTAATTGGGTCCAAGAAAACTTGACATCATCATTTCTTCCTTCTTCCTGCACCTCCACCACTACAGTGGTTAAGTCTCTTCGTCTGTAATAAATGGTCAAATTAATGAAAACCTACTTGAATCAGATCTTTAATTCCATATATTGAAAGAAAGAGAATATCAGCCTCAATATCTGGAGGCATTTTAAACCTCCATAGCTATTTCCTCATGAATTGAAAGATTTATATAGCACACAAGGCAGAATTATGATCAATAATCATGACCAGTTCTGAATAATAATACCTTTCAAAATAAGGCATACAGAATACCATATCTAGAATAAACAAAATTTATAAAGAGATCATTGCAAGCTATTCAACTTTTTGTTTTGATTTGTCATTTGATAACAGCTGGGAAACAGTATAGTGTCTTATTTGGCTCTGCTCATTGTGTACACTTGCAAGTTGATGGAATAGCCTTTGAGCTGAGAGGTAACTTGATATGCACAGCTAACCCCATTTCCTGGGTTGAATAGTCTCTCCTCAAGTGCAACTACTATGAGACAGGATTGCCTCCCACTTTTACTGCTATTTCCTGAGACTCAGGGGGGAAAACAAGTATAAGCATAAATATCTCTTGCTGCCAGAATGTATTTCTACCAAAAATGTCTTATATTCATCTCAATCTGTGTATCTTTTGAGGAACTATATATACAAAATAGACCTTTAATGATCCAAGGGAGTACCCATCATTTTCCTTCAAACGACCTCCCCCTTTCCTCACATTGTTATTCCCCTTATTTTTATCCATTATTTCTGATGTGATCTTTCCAAAAGAATATAGTTGGTGTTTGTTTGTTTTAAAGCTAAGAACATCTTATTCCAGATATCAAATAAAACAGAAAAGACAAATCTCTTCCCATCTACTTTTTGTTCCATGAGGACAAGTCTTTGTTGGTTACTGCTTATATTTTTTTAATCTAAATCACTTAGGCTTGGAAATTATAGGAAATATCTTCTAGATTTTGCCTGACAGTTTTAGTTTCCATGTTATTATAATTTTTTTTCTGAAAATTCATAGATATTTTGTAGCTTGAAGTAGAGGATATTGTAAGGGCTGTTTCTTCGACATCATCCAAAGATGCATTATTAGTGGTTGCCACTTAAGCGTGTGAAAAAATGAATAGGCAAATGAGTGAATAAAGTAGCTAGGGTCACCAGAAAGCTAGAAGACCTTCCTCAGCTGGTGATGACACTGAGGAAAGGGCCAATTCTGTGTGCAATCACAGAGAAAATTACTGCAATTCTCCAATAGGCTTAGAAAGACAGGCTCATTCCTGAGCAGAATAATAATATAAATGCCAACATCTTCCAAAACAAAAGACACCACTACAATTCCTATTGTAAACACATTGTATATCTCAAAATACTCCTGTTGATAGCTTGGCATTTGGAATAATCATTGCATAACAATGCTCTCAAACTGCAAGGAAAGGAGTATGAAAAATGAATGTTTCACAGATGATAAACATAAGTGCAGGCACACTTAATATTTTAACTATAAAAACAATTTTTCTTTTGAATCAAACCTTCAGAAGATTGCTCAGAGATATTCTCATCACTGAAAATGCTAGACAAAAAAACCACTAAGTAATGCTGCTGTCAGTAGCATGAAAAAAAAAAAAAAAGAAACAAATATAATGAGAGATTCTAGCTAGCTACACAATGACTGAGACCATTTTAAAACTAATAGAAGACAAAGACAGTTCAAAGCAGATAAATGTAGCCTAATGATGACTTTGATGAGCCTTTGCCTCTTATCTCTTTGTGTACGGTAAAATATAAGGAAATAAAAAAAGGGCAAAACAGTCAAATACTTATCTGTATATGTCATTAATGAGTGATGAACAGTATAAGACAAAAGATGAGTTTCAGCAGTTTTGATGGGCCTTTATCGGGTATGGCTGTGTGAATTGCAAAATATGAGACATGACAAAGAATAGGAGTGGAGAAAAAGGAAAGAGATATGTTTGATATGTAAAGAGCAATACATTAAACTTTTTGTAAGGGAGATGTGAATTGGGAGAAAGATGACTATCCTATGATTTCCATACAAATAATTGAGCAACTGATTATCTGGCATGAATGTCCCAGTAAAATCCACACATTACTGACTATACACTAGAACTCAAAGTCATCTATAGAGAGGAATCCTGAGTATGACTCTAGAAAATGCTCAAGTAATTTATTCAACATGAGTAAGTTACAGATTTTCTGCATGTATTACCATTTTAGTTAGTCTGACTAGATTGGATGGAGCCATCAGTCAGATTTGTCTTCAATTCATTTAATTTTTCTTTTCAATGTGACTGATTTTAAATCTAAACTGACAATTCACTTCAAACCACCTTTGTGTGTAGACATAACCAAAAAATCTTTATGTGCTTTTGTCTGTGAAACATCAAGCTGGATTGGAACTCTGGCTGTCCCACTAACTATGTGTTACTAAGTCACTTGACATTTATGGTCTCATTTTCTTTAACTGTTCACTGAATATGATGATACCTATAACATAAGAATTTTAAAAATGGAAGAAAAAGTGTATGTAAATGCAGTACTATGCTACTACCTGGAATAGAATCAGGTGGTAGCTTTGAATTGGTCTTCATAGTGATGAGACAAAAATTTGACATATGGAGTCAAAAAGAAGAAGATCTTAATTTGGAGGAAGAAAGAAAGAAAAGAAAATCCCTTGTGATTTCAAGAAAGGACTCTGGAAAGAATGGAAAAAATGCATTGATAATGAAAATTTAAGTTGTTTGCTGAAGCAATGAAGGTAGGATGATGCAGTTTTCACGGCTCACCATGTTAATTTGCCAAGGCTGCTGTACAATGTACCAAAAACTGGATGAAAAACAGAAATTAGCCAGACTCGGTGGCTCAGCCTGCAATCCCACGCCTTTGGGAGGCTGAGGTGAGTGGATTGCCTGAGCCCGCGGGTTCGAGACCCGCCTGGGCAGGCGAGACTTCATCTCTACAATAAATAAAAAAAAAATCAGCCGGGTGTGGTAGCACATGCCTGTAAGTCCGGCTACTCGGAAGGCTGAGGCAGAAGGATCACCGGAGCCCAGCAGGCGAGGCTGTGGTGGCAGGGAGCTGCCACTGCACTCTAGTCTGGGCGACCGAGTGAGACTCCAACTCAAAAAAGAAAAAGAAAAACAGAAATTTATTGTCTCACTATTCTGGATACTAGGATTCCAAAATTAAGGTCTTTGCAGGGCTACACTTGCTCTGAAGGTGCTGGGAAGAATCTATTTCTTCTAGATCTTAGAAGAATCTCTAAGCCTTTCTTCTGGCTTCTGCTAGGTATTTGGCTTGTGGCATCACCATTCCATTCCTCACATGGTGTTCTCTGTGTGTGTCTATATCCAAAGTGGTTCATTTTATAAAAACGCAAATCATTTTGTATAGTGAGGGCTCACTCTACTCCATGATGACCTCATCATAACGAGTTTCATCTGTAGTGGGCCTGTTCCCAAATAAGGTCACAATCTGAGGCACTGGAGATTAGGAATTCAACATATGAATCTAAGGAAACACAATTCAACCTATAACACTCACTCATGCTTTATTGATAGTGGATTTTTACTAGAAGAAATAATAAGGTGCTCTGTTTTCCAACCATGAAGGAGAAAAATAGAGACTGTATTGAAGTGAAAGAATGGGATTTGGAGGGAGAGTTGAGAGGCAGGTTCTAAGTATGAGATCTTTTCAATGTGTTGATTATAGCTGTAAATAGTTATTGAGAAGCAGCTTGGGCCAGGTATTGACAACTGCCATAAGATAGGATCTGGCCCTTTGAGGACCTCAAAGTATAGTGATAGACATATACCAACCTAATACTGCACTTATAAGTTCCAGGTCAAAGTACAATGGGATCCCAGTAGAATCATTCATGTATTTATTTATTTTTTTGATTTCTAATGCTATTGTTACATGTCTTTTTTATTTCTTAGAAGTTACCAAAAAATAGTTTATCATCATAGGTATGACATGATGATGAGATCTTTTTGCAATAATCCTTTTATTAAAAATCTAGAAAACTTGGATAAATGCCTATGCCCCGCATAATCATTAAATAGCCTAACGTGTATTTTTATCTGTAGGTCACTTTTTATTACTCTCCAAGTCTCCCATCCCTACAAAAGCATTTTATTATTCTCCAGTCCCCCATCCCTACAGGAATATAAACATGAAAGAGTCCATAAAATGTAAGTAAATTTCAGATCTGTTTCTAAAGATAACATCTAATTTTGATGTTAGAATACTATTTGAATACAATATGTAATGATGAATATCATCTCTAATGATTTTGATATTTGTGTAATGCTATATATATATTTATAATGCTATATATATTTAATACTATACATATTTATGTATATATAGCATTATACTAATAAAATATATATGACAAATATAATATATAATACATATAAATATGTATAATATCATATCATATATAAATTTTATATATAATAGCATATATAAATATTATAGCATATTTAAAATTTTATATGTTTAATTATACTTTTTTGTCAGGTGAACTGAAAACAAGTATTTCAGCTAAGTTTCTATGGTGCTTGAAATATAAATAGACAAACTGGTAGAGAAGAAAAAAAAAGTTCAGTGTTATATGTTTACACTACATTTTGAATCCTTCTTTATGTTCAAACCACATGTGATTTAATTAATATTTCCTAAGTTTTAGTATCTCCCTTCGAACAGTGAAGGGAAAATAATGCACACCTCACATTTTTATTGTAAGGGTTAAATGGGCTTTTTTTAGCCTCACAATAAAAATAGTAAGTGAAGTATCTTTCAGTGTTTCACGTCTAGCACACAAACAACTTTTGCTGCTCTCCACCTCTCTGGCTCTTTGAACTACGTTCTTCCCTATCCAAGTATACACACACACACACACACACACACACACACACACACACACACACACACACACACACACACACACACACACACACACACCTACAACTTTGTTTGGTACTAGTAGTTAGGAAGTTTCAGCATTTATCTTGTGCTAGATTGAAACATTTTAGTCTACCATAAAAATATTTTGGAAGCAAGATGTAATTACCCAGGCTGCCTTTTGGGTTAGTGAAGCTGAAAGACACACACTGAACCACCATATGGGCTGCATGTGGTGGGTCCTACTGCAACCAAGCATTTAAATCCATTTCTTCCTGAGAACAATTAGATGAAACCATCCAATTCTTCCAGGAGCTTTGAAAATGATCACCTGTTGGACCCAGACTCTGGGTAAATTGCTTTCATTTGAATACGATTTGGAATTTGTTCAACTAATCATAGTCTGTTAATTGCATTTTGGAGGAAGAAGGAAATTGAATGAAGCAACTGGTTCTTGTTAGATCTGAGCCAGCCATGGGATTCAGCATGTGGCTACAGCATTCTACCTTGTTAATCTCAATGAAAGGGGGACTTTGCAAGCTGTAATAATTAAATCACTCTTTACAAAACAAAATAATTTTTGCATGGGAACATGTTATGTTACACTGTATCAGATTTTATATATATTATATATCCCTACTTACATTAATCATCTCCATCATCTAAATATGCCAGATAAAAATCCAACATATCCTGATTATCCAGAGTCAAATATCTGTGTGTTTTTTAAATAAAATTTATTTTTTAGAATAGTTTTAGGTTCACGGTAAAATCTAGCCAAAAGTACAGAGTTTTCCCATATACCCGCTGCCCCCATGTGTGATGCTAATTTTTCATGTTGGCAATAGAGGGAATTTTGAGTACAATGATACCACGATGTTCAGTACTTCTCCAGTAAAAATTTTCTTTAGTCTTGGGCGTGGAAAGAGTATATTTTTTTAGTGATGTCAAAAAGAGTTTGAATACTGGTTTTGCCAATTTTCTTGTTGAGGAAAGATGCATCATTTCTCTAAGTCTCAGTTTAACTTTCAGAGTTTTCATGGGACAAAACTAGAAAATTTCATATATCACATTTAGCATAGTGTTTATTCTACAGTGAAAAACAGTACCACAGTGTTACTAAGCAGAATCAGTAATAGTAATAAAGGTGCTGGCGAGGACATGGAGAGAAAGGAATGCTTCTACACTGCTGGTGGGAATGCAAACTAGTACAACCTCTTTGGAAGACAGTGTGGCTATTTCTGAAAGAACTAGAAATTGACCTTCCATATGACCCAGGAATCCCCCTAATTGGAATATACCCAGAGGAACTCAAGTCATTCAACCAAAAAGATACCTTCACACACATTTGTTGCAGCTGTATTCACAGTAGCAAAAACTTGGAACCAACAATGCTGCCCTTCAAAGCTGGACTGGATTTAAAAAATGATACATATACACAATGGAATATTATGTAGCCAAAAAGAAGGCCAAACATATGAACTTCACAGAAACTTGGATGGACTTAAAGCCTATCATATTCAGTGATCTATCACAGAAACAAAGAACAGAGTACCATATGTTCTTACTCTAAAGTAGACTTTGAACAATTATCATAATACTATAAGAAAGGGATTGGCAGTAGTGGGAAACTGCCAAGGGAGGGGAGTGGGATTGGCAGTGGAGGGAAACTGCCACGGGATGGAGGTGCACATCTCATCAACAAGGATACCTGTATAATGAAACAGTTGTATACCTAACCCTGAATTGTACCCCACATCTTTAAAATAAGAAAAAGAAGATTTAAAAAAATAGTAATAAAGGTATAATTATATCATGTAATTATTTGGCTAAATAAAAACTATCCCAAGTCCAAGTTTCTTCTTCTTCTCTATGATCAATATTGGTTAATCTATTGCCTACTTCTCTTTTCCTTTCTCTAAACGGCAATTTTATATGGTATCCATGATTTGTATAAAAAGTACAAACGATTATTGCCCTCAAGTAGATTATAATGTACTTTAGATGATGTAAATAGTACACACTAGTACCAAGAGAATAGAATTACTTAATAATATTTCTTGTTTTGTTCCCATAATTATGTATAAGACTAGATGACTGAAGACTTACAAGATAGAATATCAAGAAGAGAACAGAAATTATCTACAACTCCAGAATTAAAAGACTAGAAGACATTTTTTTCTTATCTTGTATTTTTAACAAATGTTCCAGAACTAAGTAGGTTAGGTGATAAGTGCCCACATAGTCTAAGGAGAGAGTTGAATTCATCACTACAGCTCAGGATGATAGGTAGTAAAATCTCACATATCCTGAGAAGTGCTTGATGCGTCACCTCTGGACTTGCTGTGAAGTAACCAAAATCATTCCAGGATCCCTTAATAACCCATCCATCATACATTTCCAAGCTACATACAAAACTACTAAAATTTTATTGTTATGAACAAAGAGAAGATGAATTCTTAAATGAATTTCACAGAAGCAGAAAGCATTATAATATTATTTTCCTAAATTTGTCTTTGTCAACTGGACTCCTCAATTCCTGAAAATAAGAATTGTTGAAGAGCTATGTGATGTGTCAAACATATTGTTTACTTGTTGTGGAAGGGAGAGTTGACATGGCAAGATTGAATAGAGTACTGGGAAAAATAAAGCTCTTTCTGATTGAGCCTCAAGATATATGATAATATAATGCAATATAATGCATCACAAATACATACAAAACTGAACTCAAATTACTATTTTCACTCAACATTATAATATAAGCATTTTTATCACCAAATATTCTTTATTTTTTAAAACAATTTTTCCTTTGTGGCACATTGAGGGGTTTTTTTTCTATTAAAAATTAAGATATGCATGAACAATTATATCCACAACAATTACTCAGCATCTCTAGTTTTTTTTTTTTTCTTTTTGCATGAATTAACAGACCCAAAACCATGGCTATTGTTAAAGATCTGCATACACATTGCCAGCCTGCTTTCTGTAGAGGTCAATAATTTTAGGTCTCAACAGTTTACACTAATTAGAGGTCCCGTCAGCACTATACAAGAGAGCCATCACACCATGGTTCTTTGTTTTGCTATCGTTATATGATGAGGTTGAATTTCTAATACACATTTATAGGAATATATATTTACACATGGATATGTAATTTTTATTCTTTAATTTCTTCCTTTCTTTCTTTTTTTTTTTTTTTGTCTTTATAGAGCTGAGGGCTCGCTATGTTGTACAGGCTGGTCTTGAACCCTTGGACTCAGGCAATTCGCCCACCTCAGCCTCTCTAAGTGCTAGGATTATAGGAGTGAGCAACCCACCCTGCCACATTTTTAATATATATGTTTACCATTTGGTTTTTCTTTTCTAGAAATTATCTTCTTAGGTTTTTGTGTCCATTTTTTCTATTGGAATCTTAGTAGAGTTTTAAATTAATTTATTAGAGCACTTTGAATATGAAGAATTATTACCTGTCTACCATATTTATAGCAAAGCTATTTTCTTTTTTTTTTCTTTTTTTTTTCTTTTTTTGAGTTGGAGTCTCACTCTGTCGCCCAGACTGGAGTGCAGTGGCTGCTACCAGCCACCGCAGCCTTGCCTGATGGGCTCTGGCAATCCTTCCACCTCAGCCTTCAGAGTAGCCAGAATTACAGGCATGCGCTACCACGCCCGGCTGATTTTTTGATTTATTGTAGAGATGAGGTCTTGTCAAGTTGCCCAGATGGGTCTCGAACCCGGGGGCTCAGGCAATCCATTCACCTCAACCTCCCAAAGCGCGGGATTACAGGCTGAGCCACCGAGCCCATCTGCAAAGCAATTTTCTACTTTGCCATTTGCTTTTAAGGTGTGTTTATTTTATATTTCTCCATAAAAGACATGAATTTACTATGTGTTTAAATTCATTATTTTATTGTTACATGTTTACTCATTAGCTAACTTATATTCATCATACATTTTAATCTTCATGCATAACCTCTTTGGAGGGTATTTGCAACTTTGAGAATAAAAAGCTGAAATGCTGTTAAGTACTGTGCTATGTAGTTGAGAGCCTCAAAAATTGAAATTACCTCCAACTTATTAGGTAATATTCAGTGATTTTTTTTTTCACAACACTTTAAAGGAATAGTAAATAAATGTTAGAATGCCCTGCTTATTTTCCATGAACTATTCATGAAATTTTTACTACTCTAGAAGTTATGTGCTACTAATGTATTTATTTTAAAGATTTAAAAAAAACCCAAAAACCCTGTAGCTTAAAGAGGTTAGATTATAGCTCAAGGTAAGATAGAATTAGAATTTGAGCCAAGGTAGTCTGACTGAAGACACTGTTTGATAACATCTCTATTATATGTAAACAAATTAAAAATCAAATAATGATAATCACAACAATGAAAATAATTCTGCAAATTCACAATAATCAAATATTTACTAGGTCTACAAAGTATGGCCATTTGATCAAAACTATGTAACCCATCAAGATATCTCTAACACTTCAAGTCACTCTTAGAGAGAAAGAACAGTGTCTTTACATACAGTTTCTTTTCATTTATTGTGAACAAGGTCTATTCTCATCCTTAAATAATTTATTCAGGAAAAGTGCTTACAAATAGCACCTTGAAGCCAAACTTGTCTCACTGTTTAGAAAGAAAACAAGGCAAAAATCAAATTATATCTGATTTTTTAAATTACAAACTTCAAAGATTTCAAACTTTTGATGGTGAGGGCAGTTTATCTTAAAACACAAACAGATAAACTAGATCATCTTTAAAACCTATTGGCATGCCTTTCCTTTATATAGAATTTAAATTTGATTAAACTATGTTTATTATTAACCGGACAAAAGTCAAACTTTAAAATTATTTTTATCTAATACTTATTCCTAAGAAATATTAATAATGAATAATTTCAAGTTGGCATTATGGTCTTTCCAGCCACTTTTGTGTTAACACATAGGAGATAAATGTGTGTCACAAAATACTTTACTACATATTTGTTTAACCAAATATAGAAGGTTTTCATACCCAGGGCACATAGGAATTTGTGGATTTATTATGTTATTTGGGGTCGCATCAGACAATATGAATGCTTGAGGCCTAACAGATAGAGAACTGGACACATCCATTTAATCGCATAATTATTTTTCTGACACTTTCCTCATCTTATACTGTCTTTTCTATTTTCTCTAAGTTACTAAAATCCTTTTGAAAATTGAAATATTTGTCTTTTTTCCTTTCTCTTACTTAGTACCTGCCAATTTTGAAGGCTTCAATTTTAATGTTCAAGTCCCTTTTTAAAATAAAATTGAAAATATCTCCTTTGGTTGAATGTATGTATGTTTAAGAACAAAAGCTTATAATAGTTTTCAGTACTTTTTGAGAGCTAAATGACTTTAAAAATAGCCTTCTTCATTGGATATCCAACAATCATTTAAAAAACTAGCAAAAAAAAAAAATTAAGAGACTGAATGTTCTTGACAACTGTATTGAACAACGTACTACATTGCAGAAAAAGCCATGAATAATGGAGGATTCTCCTGGAACAATTAGAGAGACAAAGGTCTGGGCCCTGGAAAATTATTCCCAGTGTTTTTATTAATCCCAAATATCTCCATTCATTATCTTCTGCTCCTTTTGCCACAATCAAAATAATGTTAATAATGACATAATGACTTAGAGGAATTAGATGACTTGAATCTTGGGGGCCTGTGACTTTCCTTAGATCTGATCACTTTTATCATGACTAAGCAGTCCAAGTGTCACAACATCTAGGGACAGAAGGACATCTTATTTGGGTTAATCAATATTACTCCATTGTTTTCATATTGCTGACCAGAGTGACTTCAAGGAGAGTGATTTGTGACAGTCTTGAACACATAAGGAATCAGTCAGCAAGCCATGAAATCACATTCACAGACAGACCATTTCAACAGACAACAGAAAAGGGAATGAGTATTTTTTATTTCAAATTTTACAATTTAATAATTATATATATATATTTATACACTTAATGTTCATTTCTGTTGTTTAAGATATCTTATTGTTATTATTTAATTTGTATAAATGGGGAACAAAGCTTAGTAGATTAAGCAATTTTGTCAACAAATATCAGATAATTAAGAATAATGACTTTATTATGTTAATTATCTCATTTATTTATCAATTACATTAATTGACTACACATTGTATACAAATAATGTTTTAGATCAAGGTTGGCAAACTTTTTTTCTGTAAAAGTCAAATAGTAAATATTATAAGTTTGTGGGACATATGGTCTCTGTCATATTGATTCAATTCTGCCAAAATCAGTGATAGGCAAGATGAACAGAAATGGCTGTGTTCCAATAAGACTTTATTTACAATAACAAGAGGTGAGTTGTATTTTGCCAACTCTGATGGTGCAGTCATAATAAAATAACATTCTCCCTTTTATGAGCTTATATGCCACTACAAGGAGGCAGACAATAAACACATATGTAACATATCAGGTGATTATGAATACGTTAAAGCAAAATGTAAGAATAAGAGGATAGACAGTTATTCTTCTTTCACAATATCAATTGAAATCCATTCATACTAAGCCTTGTTTGAAGTATACACCAGAGTATCCTTTACTGATGTGCTTAAATCGAATATTCTCTCAACTTATATGTCCCTTTGCTATTCCGATATAACCCAATACTTCAAAATATCCAGATAATTGATAAACCAGAATTCCTAGGTGATATATCCAAAGGGCATATTATGATTCTTAGCTCTCTTTAGCATATGATTCTTAACTCTCTTCTTCTTTCTTGAAATTCTTCCTTCTGTATCTTCTAATGCACTTATATCTTGGTTCTCTCCTCTCTAGATGGTCATTCTCAAAATCTTACTTTGAGACTTTTCTTTCTATTCTCGTTTTATAAATACTAACCTCCAGCACTCTTCTCAGCCTATGTTTTCTCCTTCAGGGACCTAATTGATTCCCAAGGCTATAGCTACCACCTATATCATCCATTCTTAAATGTCTATCTCTGGTACAAATATATCTTCTAATTCTGAACTCATACTTTCAGCTCCTATTGCCAGTCTCCTTTTCCATACCCCACAGATCCCCGAAACTCAACAATCCAAAGAGAAGCATATCATTTTATCCTATACCTGAATATTTTTTTCTCTTTCTAACCTCCCTTCTCAATGGATAGCTCACCAATCTACTAGCCTTAACAGTTATCTGCTAATTCATCAGCAAAGTTGGAAGTAAGTTAACCATAAATATACAAGACCAATGGTGTTTACATGTTCAATGCTATGCTGTAGGAAAAGCATAGCCTAAGTATTTGCCAAAAGTAGATTTCCACCCTACTTCTACCACTAAGTGACCTCCTACATTTGTATAACTTCTTTAAATCTTTGTTCTCTTACCTCTGTTGCTGGAATAATTCTACCTTCTTCAAAATGACAGTGAATGTGAGATGACATGAACAGATGTAAATCTGCAAGCTTTGTGTAATCTCTCAAAGAAATATTATAACCCTCTCATTTCCCCTTCTTTTTTTTTTATAATTGCCTTAACATGATTTTATTTGAGCTTATAATAAAGCAGACAAATATAGACATACAGAGATGAGTATTACTAGATCCTTGGTTCAGCAAATTCATGCTAAGTGTGTGAGTGCTTGTGTGTGTATATGTGTGGAAGAGTTAGCAAATAAATGTGAGTGAATAGTGTGATTCAAAATTATATGTGTTTAATTCAGTTTTCAACTCCTTTCCATTCAGGGTCACCTGATCCTTATAATTAAGTCAGGGTAAAAGTGGTAACACTTTGAGGAAGTGATCCTGATTGTTTTCTTTATACAGTATTACACGTGTTATACATATTATTTATAAAAATCTGCCACATCAAGGGTAGTTAAATGAATAACTGACATCAGACTTGTTTCAAACTTACTTATGGAGAATGGTCACGAGTCTTTGTGAACCTAGGCAAATTAACTGAATTATTTAATTATCATAAAAAATAATAGCACCCTACTACAAAGAGCTATTTTGAAAGATTAAATAAAACAGATTATCTTTTAGTATGGTGAATGGCACACAATAAGCATTTAATAGAGTATAGACATTATTATTGCCAACGTGATTTTTAGATTGGCAAAATGCATTTTCATTATTCTCAACCTGAGATGGAATATCTCTGTAGCTTTTATTTCTTTATTTACATATTGAATTGATTTGACATTTCTTGGTTTCTCCCATAGGATGCAAGTAATGTGCACTTCTCCCTCCCAATGAAGTAATTGCATCCAAAACTTTCTACTAGAGCATTGAGGGGAACTTAATCAGAAGTACTAAAAGGAAACTGTCTGTCTGTGGTCTTTGAGGATGGGAATACTTCAGTTGGTTGTTATTACCATGTTGTGACTAAATCTTCTGTTTTACTCATTGTAGTGTAGATAATGACAACAGCAATGACACCATGGGGGAGGAAAATATATACTTCTCTAGTTCTCCTTTTTTCTATCCTCTAATGTATTTGAATAGGAAGAACAATTATCCTTCCCTCTAATCTCTATGGCTTGTGTTACTTATTTATCATTTTAATTGGGAGTGAACCCTGGGACAAAGCAAACCTCAGACAATCAGGCATTGCTATATACAGCACTCAGAAGGCGTAGAATATTGTGCCAAATGGTGAGTTGTTTTCATTAATAACAATAAAAGCTACTCCTGCAACCCCTTATATCTAAATATTTCCCCCAGATGTTTTACAATTATTATGTTAACAGACCTCTGCTCAAGCAGTTTGGGCAAACAAACTAGCCATAAGGATGGCAGAGAAGCACTTTAGGGAAATGCCTAAAGTGTCTTCATTTTCAGTTTCACCAACCAATGGAATCTCCCAGAGGAAAATTTGAAACTCTCCAGCTGTCACTGCTATATTAGAATCCATCATCGTGTCCTGGACAGCATCAGAAATAGTTGGAAGATGTTGGCAAATCTGGATAATTTTTAAAAAGAGAGAAAAAAAATGAATAGGCCAATGGAAGAAGAAATTCGTTAAGCCAAAAGCAAACTGTGAATCCATTTCCCTAGAATAAGGTTACTTGGGAAAGTATTTTTCTGCCTCATTCTTTGAAACAAGCATAGAGTAGATCGCTGTGGCCAAGCATGAGGAGCAAGAGCATGGCAGAGAGAATGCATCTGCCAGAAATGGCTTTTATCACTAGATTCATGCTTCTCAAACTAGAGCACACCTACTTTTGGGGATCAAAGGCAGAGAGCTGGAAGTATATGATGTAAAAAACAAAAAAGAAAATATATCTAAACAATTATAATATATATTAACTTACATTGTAACTTCACATACAATAAGTTAGTTCTCACATTAAACCAATGAGGTAGTTTTTTTCTCACTTTATATATATATATATAGAGAGAGAGGAATTGAGGCTCAAACTAATTTAACTAAGTCGCAAAGGTCATACAGCTAGTAAGTATAAATTTGGGACTCAAACTCAGGCTACTGCATTACAAAGTCTGATGTCTTACCTCCATGTAGAATCAATTTTACTCAGCAATGCATTACTAAAAGAAAATTTGTTAAAAATGAATTTGATATATCTTACAGTTGCATAATTTTCATAGTTTTGTTGTTGTGTTGTTTGTTTTATTGAACCTTAGATGATCTGTTTTTGTGATAGGTTGCTTTGGCCTGAACTTTCAGGAGCTTTGGCCTTGGGTATGTGTTCATCACCCTCACCAGCAGAAATACATCTGAGTGAATTTTCAAAAACACTATGTTGAAGAATAGGTAAAGCTGAATCTAGGCCCGTAGAACATAAAACATTACTCATTGAGGAATACTGCCCTGCTTGTTAGCCTCGCTGATAAAAGTTCCTAAAAGAATCTAGGCATACAGGGAAGAATAGTTACAGAGAAAGCAAAGTTCCACATGATAACTCATTAGGCTACTTCCAAATGCCTCCATGTAAAACTCTGGAAAAGCTGAGTTGAAGCATGTAACTTAATATCTAAGATCCAAGTGGACCCTTTATCTCCTCTTAAAGCAAGAAGACTAGGTCTTATCAAGGACCTAGTGATCACCAGCAGGCTTTGGCACACAGAGAGAAGGAAGAGAGGCCTTTAATCAGCTTATCAACTCAGGCACATAAAATTAGCACATGAACTAAAAGAGAGCTAATGACAAAGTCACAGGTGAGTGCATGACATTTTAAACCATATATGATTTCATCATCAAAGTATTAGACTCATATGTTCAGGTTAGCAAAATTTCCATCCTTTTCTCAGGAAGTGAAGGAGCAGACAGGTGGCAGACAGACTGAGACCAATCCTTACTGCCCTAATCCTCCCCACTTGGTTGGTTCAGTCTGTTAACCCACCTCAGTTTAGCAGTCACTCCTCCAACCAATAATTCAGAGATATAGATATTTTCCTCATATATGGACACTATTGGAGTTTTAGAAAAGACCTGCCTCTACCTCCACAAGTCTACATATATGTTCTCATCATTGTTCTGTACCTTCTTTTGACTATTGAAATGGAATGTTTGACCAAAGATCTTAGAGTTCCTTAGATGAGTCTAATTAACTTCAAAACCACTCTGTAAATAAGCCAAAATATCACTTCGTGTTTTAAAATTTTCTTCTTAAATTATGTCTTGTCATAGTATCTACACTAGTCCACCTCAATAGCATAAATACAGCAATGAAAAGTGCTTTAGTATGAAATACTCCCTGTCTTCTTTAATAAATTGCAAAAAGAAAAAACAAAAAAATCTAGACATAAGACCAACCTTCATTCTCATCCCTGAGATAGTAGGATCCCCAAATTCTCTCCTTGATTATTCCTCCAGAAGCACTCATTTCCTCTAGAAGTCATCACATTTCTGTGCAGCCTGGGGTATGTATTCAGCCTTTGCAACATGAGTTATTTTCTACTAGTACAGATCTATTTTTTGAATACCTCTATTGTTCAATAACTAAAACGCCTACTTTTTTGCGTATTTATTTTTCCAGGATTCAGTAATTCAACAATCACTTAAACATAGAGCAGCCACAGTCCCATACCAACAAAATTTAGTATGATATGTAATTACTGCACCAAATAGACATTCCCAAGCAAAGGTGATATTTCTCTCTTGTTTTCATCTAAATATACTATTATCTGGCAAAACAAAATAGAGAATATGGGAGGGAAAAATAGTTATTTTTAGTTTTATTTTATCAAGGTATCATTGAATACATGCCAGTTTTCTAAGGCCACAGTGTTGTATACTTTTCAGGGCCTCTCTTAGATGGTGCTAAAGCCTCGCTTAGTCCTGTCATATTTCTGCAAATGTTTCCAAGTCTGTGCATTCTGAGGTTCCATAATAAATAAGTTATTTATTGTATGTTCCTCCCCAAACCCTTGCATTCTATTTGTTTATGTTTGTTTACTTCCACGACCTTGGTTAGCCTTCATACTTCAATAGTAGCACCAAAATTATACCATATCAGTTATGCCTGAATTCTAGGTAGTTCCCTTGGATCTATTTAGTTTACAAACAAGATGGAAAGGTGATTAGGTTAGAGAAATTCAGAAAAGAAAGAAAATCAAACAGACAAAAAGAGCGATCAATCTGGGGAATCTCCTCTTATTCAGCATAGACAACCCGAAGACCATACATCTCACTAGCAGTTTGTGGCTTTACACAGTCAAATGCCCAGCCTGAATGTAGTAGATTGAAAACAGGATAGTGGAGGGAGTGACAAGCTAGGTTAGTAAAATTCTTCTGAGAACCAATATTTGAAAATCCTGTGACCAGTGTTTCTATGAGATATTAATTCTCTCCCTGGGCATCTAATTTATCTCAAGTAAAACAGCTACCCTTGTCCAAAGTCTGTAAGGAAACTTGTCCTCTTTTCTTCTTGTTCCTTTAAACTACCAATTCAATTTGGACTTGCTTAATATAAGTATCTAATTTTCCCATGTCTTTGTTTCTCCATGTTCTTTCTAAATGCTTCTGAAAACGAAACCGGTATTTTAGATATACATTTTTTTCTAACTTCTGTCTATTTCACCCTCCCATGCATCAAGGTCACTGCAATGTGAGGAAAGACTTGTTCAAAGTATCCCTATCATTACTCCAGGCAGTGATAGAGATGAATAAGAAAAGTATGTTTGCTCTTCATACTTAGAATCAAACTGGCTAAAGATATGAATGAACACCAAACCAATTGCTTAAGACAAGGCTGCTTAGAAGGAATGAAGGGAGGGAGGGAGGGAGGGAGGGAGGAAGGAAGGGAGAAAGAAAGAAAAATAAAGAAAGAAAGTGGGAGAGAGGGAAAGAGGGAGGGAGAGAGGGAGGGAAGAAAGGAGGGAGGAAAGACAGGAGGGATGTGGGCACTGCTTAATTCACAGTTTATAATCTGTTAAAAATGTCTAAAAGCATTTGAAAAGGAATGAAAGAGTTTTCCTGCAAAGAGTACAAGGCATTTACCAAGGTTGATTTGCTGGTCAAATAATATACACAAGTATTTAAAGGTAACACTGCAAAAAAAAAAAAAAAAAGGAGCTGACCAAATGCCTATTAGTCTGGTCTTGGTAGACATTCAGAAACTTTTTCACATCATCACCATATTCATAAAGTTCATGCCATATATCCAGACATCAGTAAAGCAAAAATCAGAGATAAAATTGTTTTATAGGTGGTGCAGGTTTATGGGAAATGTCCAAAGTTTTATTAGTCTGGGTACCAGAATTAATCAGGTGATGCTATTATTTGTTGTTTATCATGGTACAAAGTGTTATTTTGCCTGTTGTTACTGTTTTTTTTTATTTTTTTCTCCTTATTGTGGTATATGAAATACTTTGCTCTGTTGAAAACAGAGCACTATGCCAGTTTTCTTTTCTACATTTCGCCCTGACTAAAAATCATGACAACTGTCAATCCTTTCCCTATTCTAGTTGATCCTAATAAGCCACTGTTATTTGTCCACTATGTTATAACTCACAAAGAAACAATGAGAAACGATTACAAGTCTCAGTGGCCCTCTCCTTATATTTCATAAGGTCTGAAAATAGGCATTCTTCATTTGTGTTTAAGAGATAACGTCCTAAAATAAATACATCCATTCTCATAGTCTGCAAATAACTAATGCTATTTCATAGCGTCAGCCTGAAGCACTTTTGAGATTTTTGCTGTAGAAAATACAAAACAAAACCAGGCCACCAAACAAAAAATTTAAAATCGCAGATCTATAGTTTTCTAGTACATTTTACATTCACTTATTGAATGCAGACTATTCCCTTCTATGGAAGAATATGCTTGGTTTTTGTGCCAGTTACTGCTCTTTTTTTTTTTTTTACTATAACAATGACCTCGTAAGCAAGGTAGATAGAAAGATAGATAGATACATAGACATAGATGAATGGATGGAAAGATGAATGGATGGATGGAGAGAGAGAGAGGGAGAAAACATGAGAAAGAGAAACAAAATGAGCACTCAATAAATGTCATCTATTACAATACATACAGTCAAGTATAATATATACAAAAAAGAGAATATATAGTGTTTACTCACCTATGCTGATGGTTACAATAATAACTAGAAAAGAGCTTTTGTATAATATTACCTACATTCCATTTATGTTTCTTAGAGACTGGAAACCTAGCTGATAATATAAATGAGAGCTAAGAATCAAATATGACATACATTATGAGTGCTGGAAGTGGAGATGTAGTAGCTGAGAGGGAGACAGAAAAAAGAAAAAGAATGAAAGCTAAGTGTGAAAAAAAATATGACGATTTTTTGTTTCATACTGCTAAAGCTACAAGCAACAGAGAGAGAAAAGATAATAGAGACAGC
Organism: Carlito syrichta; assembly: GCF_000164805.1. Classification (NCBI taxonomy): domain Eukaryota; kingdom Metazoa; phylum Chordata; class Mammalia; order Primates; family Tarsiidae; genus Carlito; species Carlito syrichta. Next base: position 248,920 of record NW_007257558.1, read on the forward strand.
TGGAGATAAGCAAGTACAGAGGAAAGAGAAGGATTCAGGTGAAGAGTTCCATTGTGAATTATTAACATAGGTGGGGATGAATGCAGAAATTAAATTTTCCCAGGTGGGACCAAAAAGAGAAGGGAAAGACAGAAAAATTAAAACATAATCCTTGAAAAGGCCCAATGATGTGAGAAGAAACCATAAGTACTCATTAAAACAAAGTTGAAGGATCATATGAAAAATCAGATAACATAAATGAATCAGAATTGTTCAATTCTTGAATGAGGATGAAGGGAATATGCAAGTTAGTAAAGAACTTACTGTGCAGTCTCACCCCTCACTTTTTGGTTCTGTTAGAAAATGTTTACTGTGAGCTTATCATGGCTTTCACCATTAATAGCTTGTGTAACTTTTTCTACTTGCGAAGTGATTTATCTGTCTGCCCTACCATCAAAGTCTATTTCCCTCATGCCAACTTTCTAAGAATTCATTTCCCTCTCCATATTCCATTATGCTGGATGTTACTTAAGTCAAATTTACCATCTGCCTGGTATTATAAATATTTAATTCATATATACATCAAATATTATTGAGCATCAACCATAAGCCTGACATTTGTTGAGTTCTAGGGGAACAGAGATACCCTCAAGGATCTTATAATCCAATGGTAGCAGACTGAGATATTGGTAAATAAATATAAGAAGGTATCAAATGTATGTTGGCAAAAAGTCTCGATTGAATAAAGAGACATAAAAGAGGGAATGATAATTTCTGCCTGTAGATTGTCAAGAAATGCCATCAGAAGGGAAGAGTACATCTCTATTTTGTTGAAAAATATTCAACTAACAGAGTGAGTTAAGTGCAAAATCATAATAGATGAGACAGCATGAGTAGAGTTTTGGAGGTCTGCTGTGTTTATTCATCTTTAACATTTTGAAGATCATTTGAAGGAAGATACACACACACACACACACACACACATGCACATGCACACACACACATATATCTTCTAACAATTCTTTTAACTAACTTCCCTCTTCCAGTCCAATGCCTCGCACATAGTAGGAAACTCTCAATATTTATTGAAATATTATACAATTGGTAATACAGCTTTGTCAGCTGCTACATATTGTAAAAATACAAAATGAGTTTTCTTCTAACTGAACAGTAACTGCCAAATTCTCTCACTGCTGTATGTTTGTTAAACTGCAATAATAACTAGGAACTCCTGCCAGCACCAGAATATCATATAAATCAATGTTCAAAAGCAATATTATTGTACACCATCTTGCTTTTTGGCTTTTACTTCAGGACTCCTGAAGCCTGGTTACAAATAGATCATTTATATTCACACGCTTATTTTTTATAGTTATCATAATGAAAACTAGATTCCTACCATTGCTGTATATGTACTCAGCTTTTATAAGCAAGACTATGTAGAAGATGAGTTGCTCCAAGTTGTAATGCAAATTGCTTAGTGCTCTAAAAAGACATTTCTTTCCCCCATGTAAATGTTTTATTTGCATTTTAAGACTCTTGGGAAACTCTTAACCATCATTCTCTTTTTTTTAGTAATTTCTTCCTCTTGGAGTTTTGAGGACACACAATAAAAGCATTTATTTCTGAAATATTATTAATATTTACAATAACTTTAAAAGTTACTAAACAATATTGTGGCAAGAGTAACAAAAAGCCAAAAACCAAAAAACAAACAAAAAACAATAAAAGGAGGGGGCAGATCAGGGGGAATATTCAGAATTCCACTTCTCTAATAAACCAACTGTTTTCATTTACAATGGCTATTTTTAGACCTGAAATGCATTCATTGGTAAAGAACAACTGTGGAATTAATTTTATGTGAGCATAACGGTCGACTTTATCTTTTCTATAATAAAATTATCTTCTTGGGAATGAGAGCTCAGATGGTTCCCAAGGTTCATCTTCTTTGCACTTTTTCTTTCTTGACTCTCAGACTGCCCTCAGGGGCCTAGTCTATGGTCAATATTGTGAATGATTGAATTAGTCAAGCACCGTGCCTCAGCAACACGCTTTCCTTTGAGGGCAGTCAAGTTTTATTAGAAAAAAGGGAAGAAGAATGAATATTTCAAGAGAAAATAATGGATGAAAGATAGTGCCACAGTGTTACTGACTGAGTAGATTCTAGGCCCTACCCCCTACCTATCATGAGGTTTAGGCAACATAGCACTTGCCTTAAAGAGTTGAGGAGTAGTAGATGATTTAACATGTGTAAAATGCTTAGCACAGTGCTAGGTACATAACAAACAATAAATGTTAGTTTATATTTTTCTAAATCTGAACCATATTTTACCTCTCCTACCTACCACCAATTATGCTTTATTATGCATAAAAAGAAATATCAGCTAAGCACATAATGTTACATGGGCATATTAAATATGGAATCTGCGGGGCGTTGGCCATTTAATAGTAAGAATAGATTTCTTCTGCTTTGCAGTCTGATGGCACATAGCTATAAACAGTTCCATTTGGTCAGCGTTATGCTAAAAGTTCTTGAATCAATTTCTTTATACATGTCTCAAAGTATGATCAAATTCTTTTTTCTACTATTGGGAAAGTAATCACAGCTTAGCAAACTAATAGGTCGAGTCCCAGTTCTATGCTTTGCTAGCTCTCTGAAAAGTTACTTCCCTTCTCTCAACCTTATTTCAATAAAATAATATGAGTTATCTTAAATATTCTATCATGATTCTAGAAGTTCTACTTAAATTTTCACATGAGTAAACCCATGCCAATGATCCCAGGACGATGAACTGAGTCAATACAAACAAACAAGCAAACAAACAACAACAACACTGGAAGACAAAAATAAATGCCACTGTGTTTCTTTGCATCTTTAATATGTCATCACCCTTTACCAGAAAAGTTGTCAAAAAAAGTCAGAATACTGTAATCAAGAGCAATATTTTCTGATTCTCTTATGTTTATACTCATCCATTCATTCAACAACAATCTGTTAAATCTCTTCTATACACCAAACACTGCACTAGATTCTGGCAGTGCAGAAATAAAGTCAGGATTTCTGAACTTTAGAATGTGGAGATCATAATAGATGATAGAGGTACATAAATTATTGCAATAATGTTTAATGCATAAAAAGGGGGCATGTAGAAAACAATGAGCTTTAAAATTAGGCAGAATTCCCACTCAGCCATTTATAAATTGTGTAACTTTGGGCAATCAGCTTAATTCCCTCAGTTTTGTTATCAGAAATATTGCTGGACTATATTTTATGACTAAATATCAAACCAATGTTTAGTCCTGTGCTGAGCAGGAGCCCACCAAGTATCTGTTCTCTTCCTTCTTGCCATCTAAGGAAGAATCACACTTGATCTGGATCTAGAAGGGAAGAATAAGAGTTTGCTTAGTAAATACAATGAAATGAGTATAAGAGAAGGGTGGGATGTTCATAGGATAAGATATACAAAGACAAAGTTTCCACTGTATAGTGTTTCCCTATTACCGGAGGAGTGCATTAATGGGAAAAGTATGGTAGATGATGAGTTTATAAAGATCATTTGTTCTCAGATAAAAAAGGATTTGGTCTATTATACTCTCTTGTAGACAGGGAAGAGGTATTGGAGATGATTAGCATATTCTTCTTAAGTGGTTGGTTTTTTTTGTTTGTTTGTTTTGTTTTGTTTTGTTTTGTTTGAGTTGGAGTCTCACTGTCGCCCAGACTGGAGTGCAGTGGCCGCTCCCGGCCACCACAGCCTCGACCTGCTGGTCTCCGGCGATCCTTCCGCCTCAGCCTTCCAAGTAGCTGGAATTACAGGCATGCGCTACCACGCCCAGATGATTTTTTGATTTATTGTAGAGATGAGGTCTCGCTGCCCAGGCGGGTCTCGAACCCGCAGACTCAGGCAGTCCACTCACCTCAACCTCCCAAAGGTGCAGGATTACAGGCTGAGCCACCGAGCCAGCTAGGTTGTTTTTTTTTTTTTTAATTATAAAGATGTGGGGTAAAATTCAGGGTTAGGTATACAAACATTGATTATGCAGGTACCCTTCCTGATGAGGTATGCCCCTCCTGGCCCTAGCAGCTTCCCTCAATGCCAATCCCACCACCCCACAGTTTCCTACTACTGCCAATTCCTTTCTTATAGTATTATAATTGTTCAAAGTCCGCTTATGAGTGAAAACATATGGTACTCTGTTCTTTGTTTCTGTGGTAGATCACTGAGTATGATTGACTCTAAATCTATACAAGTTGCTACGAAGTCCATAGGTTTGTCCTTCTTTATGGTTGCATAATATTCCATTGTGTACATGCACCACATTTTGTTTTTAAATTCTAGTTATGCCTCGATGGGCAACATGGTTGGTTCTATATTTTTGCTACTGTGAATACAGCTGCAATGAGCATATGTATGCGGGTATCTTTTTTGTAGAATGATTGAGTTCCTCTGGGTATATATAAGGGAAATGCTGGGTCATATGGAAGGCAAATTTCTAGTTCTTTCAGAAATTGCCACACTGTCTTCCAAAGAGATTGCACTCGTTTGCATTCCCACCTGCAGTGTAGAAGCTTTCCTTTTACTCCACATCCTTGCCAGCATCTACTATTTGTTTTATTAATGATGGCCATTCTTACTGGGGTTAGGTGGTATCGCAATGTGGTTTTGATTTGCATTTCTCTGATGATGAGTGAGGCCGAGCACTTTTTCATGTGTCTGTTAGCTGCCCATATATCTTCTTTTGAGAAGTGTCTATTCATGTCTTTTGCCCACTTTTTAATGGAGTTGTTTGTTTGTTTTTTTCCTTTTGGCACATTTTAGTTCCTTGTAGATCCTAGATATTAGGCCTTTGTCAGATATACAGTCGACAAATATTTTTTTACCATTCTGTGGGCTATCTCCCTCCTCTGTTGATGGTTTCTTTTGCTTTGCAAAAGCTCGTTAGTTTGATGAGGTCCCACTTGTCTTATTCCTTAAGGTATGGGTATTTAGGATTCTGAATAGGAATAGGTTGCCAGTTCCAATCTCCATAAGGGTATCTCTTGCATTTTGTAAGATTCTTATAGTTTGAGGTTTTATGCTTAGGTCTTTGATCCATTTAGAGTTAATTTTTGTGTATGGTGATAGGTAGGGGTCCTGTTTCAATCTTCTGCATGTGGTCAGTCAGTTTTTTCAGCACCATTTACTGAATAGGTTCTCTTCTCCACAGTGGTTGTTGTTGGAGGCTTTGTCAAAAATAAGTTGGTTGAGAAATTGAGGCTTTGCTACTGGAATCTCTGTCCTGTTCCACTGGTCTATATGCCTGTTCTTGTACTAATACCAGGCTGTTTTGATTACTGTAGACTTAGAGTAAAGTTTGAAGTCTGGAAGTGTGATATCTCCTGCTTTGCTTCTTTTGCTAAGGATTGTTTTGGCTATTCGTGGTCATTTATGTTTCCATATGAATTTCTGTATTGTCATTTCCAAGTTTGAGAAGAATGATGCTGGCAACTTAATGGGTGTTGCATTGTATCTGTAGATTGTCTTTGGTAGGATGGGCAGGTTAGCAATTTTGATTCTTCCTGTCCATGAGCATGGAATATTTTTCCATTTGTTTGTGGTTTTTTTGGATTTCTTTGAGAAGTGTTTTGTAGTTCTCATTGTAAAAGTCTTTCATTTATCTGGTTAGGAAGATGCTGAGGTATTTGGGGTTTTTTTGGTTGCTATTGTGAATGGGATTGTATTTTTAATTTGAGTCCCTGCCTGCTTGTTGTTGGTATATAGGAATGCAACTGTCTTGCACATTTATTTTGTACCCTGAGACTTTGCCAAAGTTCTTTATCAGTGCAAGCAGCTTTTTGGAAGATTCTCTTGGATTTTGAAGGTATAGGATCATATCATCAGCAAAAAGGGATAACTTGATTTCCTCTTTTCCTATTTGGAACCACTTGATTTCCTTCCCTTATCTAATTGCCCTAGCTGGGACTTCCATCACATTGTTGAACACAGAGGGTAGAAGTGGGCAGCCTTGTCTTGTTCCCGTTTTCAGAGGAAATATTTCCAGTTTCTGTCCATTTAGCAATATGTTGGCTGTGGTTTTATCGTAGATGGCACTTACTATTTTGAGGGATGTTCCTTCTATACTTAGGTGTTAGAGGGTTTTTATCAAGAAGGGATGCTGGATTTTATCAAAAGCTTTTTCTGCATCTAGTGATATAATCATGTGGTTCTTGTTTTTACATCTGCCGGTGTATTTAATTACATTTATCAACCTGTGAATGTTGAACCAGCCCTGTAGCCTGGGGATGAAGTCTATTTGGTCATGGTGGAAGATTTTTGAGATGTGTTTCTGAATCCAATTTGCTAGAATTTTGTTGAGGATTTTTATATCTGTTCATTAGGGATATTGGCTTAGTTCTCTTTTTTGTTGGATCTTTACCCGGTTTAGGTATGAATGTGATGTTATCTTTGTAAAATGATTTGGAGAGAATCCCATCCTTCTCAATTGCCTGGAAAACTTACAGTAGGATTGGTATCAGCTCCTCCTTGTATGTTTTGTAGAATTCTACTAGAAAGACATCTGGTCTAGATCTTCTTTTTATTGGTAGTTTTCGTGTGACAGAGTCAATTTCCTGAATTTTTCTTGGTCTATTTAGTGTCTCAATGTCTTCTTGTATCAACATGGGGAGGTTGTATGATGTCAGAAAGTCCTCCAGTTCATTTATGTTATCAAGTATGTTTCTGTATAGGTATACATCGTAATCTCTGATAATCTTTTGTATTTCTTTGGGGTCAGTTGTGATTTGATCTTTTGTATTTCTGATTGTGTTTATTTGGGTTTTTTCTTGGGCATTCTGGCTAGGGGGTCCATCAATCTTGTCAATTATTTTAATGAACCAGCTTTTTGTTTTGTTGATGTTTTCTATGATATTTTTGTCTTCTATGTTTCATATTTAGGCTTGTATTTTGGTGATTTGGATTCTTCTGCTAAAGTTGGGGTTTTGATGGTCTTCTCTTTCAGCTCCCATAGGTGATTTGTTAGGCTCTCAACTTCTGATTTTCCGTTTTCTTGATGTGTGCTCATAGAGATATAAATTCCCCTCTTAGAACTGTTTTCCTGGCATACCAGAGGTTTTGCTAAGATTTTTTTTCATTTTCATTTGTTTTCAGGAATCTTTTAATTTCTTCTTTGATTTCAGTGTTGACCTAGTAGTTGTTCAGCATCATGATGTTTAGTGTCCATATCTTTGTGGGTTTGGGGGAAATTTTGTTGTTGCTGATAATTATTTTTATTCCACTGTGGTCTGAGAATGTGCTTGGCAAGATTTCAACCTTATGGAATTTGTTTATGCCTGATTTATAGCCAAGGATGTGATCGATCTTGGAGTTTGTTCCATGTGGTGATGAGTCGAATGTATATGCTGTGGTTGTTGGGTGGAACAATCTTCAGGTATCTATTAAGTCCACTTGGTTGAGGGTCAAGTTTAGGTTCTGGATCTCCTTGTTGATTTTTGCCTAATTGATCTATCTATGGCTGTTAATATTCAAGTCTTCTGCTATAATAACGTTAAAATCAATATCTTTTTTTTAGTTTACTTAGTAGCTCTTTATAAATGCTGGTGTTCCTGAATTGGGTGCTCCTGTGTTAGGATGGATATTTCTTGTTGATGGATTGAATCTATTATCATCATATAGTGTCCTTTTGCATCTTTTTTAATTTTATAAGGTTGTTTGTCTGATATTAAGATTGCAACACCTGCCTTCTTTTGTGATCCATTTGCCTGGAAACTCGTTTTCCATCCTTTAACTTTGAGTTTGTGTGCATCCCTTGTAGTGAGATGATTCTCCTGGAAGCAGCAAATAATTGGGTCCTGGTTTCTTATCCAGTTTGTCATTCTGTGTTTTTTCAGTGGTGCATTTAGTCCATTCACATTCAGGCTGATTATTGAAATATGATTGTTTATCACTGTCATGAAGTTTTTATAAAGTTTTTTCTTTGCTTGTTTTCTTTTGGCTTTGAAGTTGTTGTATGTGTGTATTTTCAAGTTTCTTAATGTGCTGTTTTGTCTCTTGATTCTTGCTCTGCTGTTCTCTTGGGAAGTGAATGGTCATTCATTTTTCCTTTCTTCTGTGCTTAATACCTTTTAATGTGTTTCCTGTAGAGCTGGTCTAGAATCTGCTAATCTCTTAGGGATTGGATGTCTGGGAAGGATTTTAATTCTCCATCACTGATGAAGCTGGGCTTGGCAGGATAGGAAATTCTTGGTTTAAATTGTTCATCTTTGAGTACTTTGAATACAGGGCTCCAGACTCTTCTTGCTTGTAGTGCTTCTGCCAATAAGTCTGCTGCTATTCTAATTGGTTTCCCTGGTAGGTAGTCTGACCTTTTTCTCTTGTTGTCTTTAGGATTTTTTCTTTTGTGCCTACTTTGTGTAGGTGAATTATTATTTGTCTAGGGGTTGGTATTCTCCTTTGATGTCTTGTGGAGTTCTCTGTATCTCTTGTGTTTGGCTGGTTACATCTCTGGTAAGATGGGGAAAGTTTTCTTGGATTATCTACTGGAATACTTGCTCCAAGGCATTCTCCATTTCTTGTTCTTCTTCTGGGATACCAGTTAGGTGTAGGTTCAGCTTCTTTATATAATTGCACATCTCTTGTAGTCTTTGTTCTTTCTTTTGAGCTCCTTTCTATGTTTTTTACAGATGAAGTTAATTCCATGTTCTGGTCTTCAAGTTCTGAGATTCTTTCTTCAACTAGATTAATTCTGTTTTCCATGTTTGTCATCTTGTTGTCTATTTCCTGGATGAAATTTTTTATTGCCAAAATCTCTGTTACAAGTTCTTTCAGTGTTGCATCTTGTCTTTCTTGAGTCTTACCACTTACTCTTTCCATCCATTCCCTAATCTCTGTTGTATTCTGAGGCCAGTCTTTGGTGACTTACATTGTTTGGGCAGTGAGATCTGATATTTTAGGAGTTTTTCTTTGGTACACTTGAAATTACCTATGGTTTTCCTTTGGTTTTTCCTCATTTGTGACATATCTCTTGTTTTACTCTTTATTTCTTTTATTCAGTGTCAGTGGGAGAGGCTTTTCCTTCTGATGTTTGCAAAGTCCTCTATTCTTTCCTTATCCTGGGTCTGCATTTGTTCTATTTTAAAATAGAATGGTGGATGGGAATCTTTGTTGTCTCTTATTGTCTTTGAAATTTGACTCTAGTAGGGGATGGAGTGCTAGGATTCAGAAACTACTTGCAGATTACAATGTTCATTTATGGTGGTATGTGCTCCCTGAGACCCACTCCCCACCACCACTCTATATGACAATGCAAAGCAGAAAACAATGGAAAAAAAACAATTAAACACACAGAAACAGACATACACACAAACCCCCAAACAAACTGGAATAACAACAAAGTGTAACAAAAAAAACCCTAGAATACTAAACACACACACACACACATGCGCGCGCACACGTGCCTAGCACAAAGTGAGTAGAGAAGAAAAACAAAAAGACTGGGAAAAAAATGGAATTCACATCAAACCCTCACACACATATGGACACACACATAAATTATAAAAAAAAAAAATTAAAAAAACCCAGAAGAACAAAAAAGCAAATACAAACTACTGGCAACAACAAAATTGAAAGATGAATGTTCAGTTATTCATATACACACATAAATAGAAAATGACAAATAAAAGAAAAAAGAAACAGAAAAAGAAAAAAAATTGGAAGGACTACAGATCAAACCCTCATATACACATTCACGCACAAAGGAAAAATATTTTTAAAATAGATGAACTAACAAACAAACAAAGAATTTTAAAATATTTTTTTATAAATTAAAAAAAAAAAAAGCCTGCCCTTTTGTTGCAGGCTCTGTAATTTTTCCTCTAATCAGGTCTCTCCGGCAGAGTCATCTCTTTCACTCTGTCCTCAGTGTCTGGAGTAGGGAAGGAGGAGGGGCCGTGGAGGTTGGTGGGGTTGCAGTCCTCCCCTCCCACTCTCATATGGTCAGGGAGATCTCCTGTGGGGAGGTGCAGGGTTGTCTCTTTCCCAGGTGTGTACTTGCAGGTGGTGCCCCAATCAGGCCTAACCTTGAATGGAGTTCTCCTTTTACGAATGATGTCCAGGCTGTGCCTGGGTTTGTCTCTCTTAGTTGTGGCCCAGTTAATGTGGGTCTGATGTTCAGAGGATTGCTGGGGAGGAGGGAATTTGTGTCATCCCTGGACTCACCACTGATCTCTTTGGTGTCTTTTCTCGTCCTTTTCTGGCCACACCCTTTGTCCCATGGCTGGATAAGGGTAGGTGGTATAGTGCCTGGAACTCAGCACCCTCGGGCCTCTCTGAAGTTTGTGCTTTCAGGATATTCCCTCTGGTCATGATCAATCCCTGAGTAGTTGTTCTATAGTCACAGAGATCGGGTCTGTTGCTCCATGGTGAGCAAGTCAGAGCACTTTCCTGCCCACCTTCAAGATGGTGGTGGGGTACCTCTCTTGTCCTCTTCCCTGGGACTTTGCCTCTGGACTCCCTTCACAGCACCTGCTGCCAGTGCCCTCCTAGGCACTGAAGTGGTGAGGTAAAACCTGGAGCTGGCAATCTCTCCTGCCAATGGTGAGGGAGAACATGGGGTGAACAGTCTCTCCCCGCCGTTTTTCACAGGAAAACTGTCCATTTAAAAAGAAACATGGCACTTGGCTTCTGCAACTTCGGAAGAGCCAGGGATCAGCAGAGAAGCTGCAGCACCAGCTATTGCACCAGGGGCTTGGTCACTTGCTCTTGAGCCCCCACTTAGGCAGATTTTCCCAGCATTTTCTTCCCCAAGTGTATGTTTCTAAGATTATATTGGTGTTAATGTGGTGACTAAGTTAGAGACTGGGGCACGGAGAAGGGTAGTAAAAGCTATTCTTAGGTCTTTTAGTATTAGTCGGAGGTATAATCTAGTAATATAAATATATATATATTAAATAATATATATATACCAATATAAATAATATGGATGAAGTGAAGAAAAGTAAACATTAGCAAGGTTTGTTTTTTTTCAGAAATATTGTGTTTGGAGTATGAGGACAAGGGGTGGGATTCAGGAGCCTACTTCAGGATGCAGTTTAGGGATATACTTGTAATGTAGTCAAAATTGACAGGTCTTTACTTTTATTTACATTTAAAGATAGTATTTTGGGGTAAGAGAGAAAAATCAAACAATATCCTTAAAAGCTGAAGACCTGGTTTAGTGAATTAAGATGCAAAAACAACCAAATAAATTTTTTATATTTTAAAACTAAGCATCAAAAGTAGAAAAATTCCAGTCTCATAACAATTTCTCTTTATTTGAGCAGGTTTTGTTTAAGGAAGTGTTTCTGAAAGGGAAGAATATATTGCCTTTAATTGAAAATGAATATTTTATTAAAAGAAAAAAAAAGGATCCTTAGTCAAAGAAACTGGGTAATCACTAGATCACTCCTGTACGAACTTCTATGAAGTTTATTTAGTATAGTACTGTACATACTGAATCTCCTAATAGAAATATTTATCAAGCTCTTTTTTCCCCAATATTGAAGTATGATTGACTAATAAATTGTATTAAATTTAAGTCATACAATGTGATGATTGATCTATGTATATATTGTGAAATGATTACCACAATCAACTGACTTAACCCATGTATCACCTCATCTACTTATCATGTTTTGTGTGTGGTGAGAACATTTAAGATCTCCTGTCTAAGAAAATTTCAATTTGCAATGTAGTATTATTAATTAGAGTCACTGTTTCCCAGAATGTATTCATCTTATAAGTGAGAGTTTAGATCCTTTGACCAAGATTGTTTAACAATGGAATCTGTTCATCTTACTTACCCTAGCATTATAGGTATAATATTCTGATCTGCAGATTTTAGGACATGTTGTGTTGTTAAGGGTTTTCTGTTTATTTGTCTTTGTTTATTCAGTTATTTATATTGTGATAACAAATTAACCAAGAAAGAAGAGTTTATGATAAAAAGCATTTTTATTCCCTGTCTTAGATGTGGAGACAGCCTCTGTTAATTTTTTGTTTTTAAATCTTCTGGTGACTTTTGCAGTAACACTAGATAATATATTTTGTTAACTTAATCAACTTTAGATAATATCTATTAACTTCCAAATATGAAGATAAATATTCAATTCACATGTCTGATTGCTGTCCTATCCCTCAATTAATAACAATGTTTGATATTTATATTGGTTTTCCCTTTTCTATTGATTATCATTATAATCTAATATAATAATTTTATGTCTGATTCTATTTCATCAACTAATGATATTATCTCTTAATACCATGTTTTTGTTTGCTTTTTGAAACTTATCTATTTTGAATAAATAGAGCTAAGAAACTTTATTTTATTTTTGCATGATCAAAATGCTTAATATTTATCTTCTATAACCACAGACAATTCTTTATGACTTTGTGCATACTTTGAGTTCAAAATACACACAGATTTACAAAGCTAAAAATCAATCAAAAGCATTTGCATTAGCATAACTAAATAGATATTCTTTAGTGTTGTGCCAAAAGTGAATTTCCTTCTGTGGAAAACCAATGTCAAGACACTTTGGTCCACTTAAAAGAAAATTGAGAAACACATTCTAATTAATTCTTGTTTTCTTACATTCTATCATTAATCTATAATCTATCAATATTTTAAATAGCTTCATATTTAGGTCATAGTAATGTATAGTCAGTAAGTCATAGTAATGTTATTCGTATAGTAATTGTGTTTTTTTCAGAGTTTCCAATAACTTTTTTCTTGCATTGTTTTTTTAAATATTTTAATTTCTTCCAAGACTTTAATCATGTCGCCTACTGTGAAGTGACCCCACTGCTTCCATTCCACCTTTCCTTCTTCCAAGTTAGTGGAGGTTTGTGTACCCCTGCATGAGCATAGACTAGTATTTTTTACTTTTATTTCTCAGGTTTAATCCTGGGATTTCCTGTTGCTGTTTCACAGGGTTGAATCCAGATCCTGTGTTTTATTTACTATTTCTTGTTTCAATATAGTTATTAAAGCATATTCTAAGGGAACTTTATAAAGAATATAAACTTTCTGAACACTTTGTTAATTCTTACCACATTTTATAGATATTTTAGCCCTATATCAAACACTAGGTGAAAATTATTTTCCCTAAATATATTAAAGACATTTCTCCCATTGTTTTCTAGCAGCTAGTTTCACTAACTGGAAGCTGTTAACAATCTTCTTTTTATTCCTTTATATGTCACTTTCCCCTTCTTCATGGAAGCATTTAGTATCTGTGCTTTGAAATTCACAAGGATGCAATGAGGTTTGAGACTATTTTCATAATTTTTATTATTTTCATGCACAAGTTACTCAGTGGTCCTGTCAGTCTGATGACCTCTTTCTTACGTCATAAGTAAATTATCTTCTTTTACTTGTCTGATCATTTTTCATTATTGTTTCTTCCAAGAAATTCTACTGGTATCATTTCAGATATTATGAATTGAGTCTCCCTGTCTCTTATGTCTCCTCATATTTGTTTTTATATATTTTTAGTCTTATCATTATATAGTCTGAGATATTTTGTCTTTATATTTTGATCCTCCATTGATATTTCCTGTCTAAATATCTAAATATTTCTTCTCTAAATGTCTAAATATGTAAATATTTAATTATATCTTTATTCTCTGATAGTGAACTCTTGTACTTGATTTCATTTTTCCCCTCATCACATCAGTTTTCATTGTATGTGTATATTATCATCTCAAATTTCTATGGATCTATTAATTGGAGGACTATTTTAAGGTTTTTCTGTTTCTTGAATCATCTCTTCTTTTTTTTCAAGGTAAATATTTTGGTTTTGAATTTTTTGGTGATTTTTTTTCTGGTACTGAATCATTTATAATCATAGTGATTTTTAGTACCTATTCACATTTAATTTTGTGGCTTCTGTTGTTGTTAGACAACTAAGAGTATTTTCCTGATACATGGATGTCCTCAGACTCAGATTTTGTATGATTTCCAGAGATGCATATCTTCCAAATCACAGTTGATTATTTGGAGAAATAGGAGAGGGCTAGATGACTAGAAATTCTGCAAGAAAAATTTTATAGTAAGAATTATTCCTTGTTTTCCAGTTTTAGGACTTTATCTTTTGAAAGAAGATTACCATGACTAACATACTTGGAAGTGTTCTGTAGATTTGTAGCTCCACTGACTGATCTAGAGAAACAATAGTAAGAAGAAGATTTTAAAAATAGTTTAAAACATTGATGAAGAACAATGTAAATTTACTTTTGTAACCGATGTATATCTAAAGTGGTTCAGGATAGCACCTGAGTCAATAATCTGCTTCTAAAAATCACATTTTAAAAAGTTGAGATAATTGAGTCACTCTCTTCTGTCATAATGTCTTTTTCCTATTCTTTCTTTATTGTGGTAAAGAATACAATCAGAGGCCTAACTTCTAACAAATTTCTAGTGTATATTTTTAACTATAAGTAAACTATTTCACTGCAGATATCTAGGATTTCTTATCTTGTATAACTGAGATGTTATGCCCATTGAACAACAAGTCCTCATTTCTACCTCCCATCAGTCCCTTGAAATACACAATGACTTCAACGTTCATCTATGTTGTCAAATATGGTAGGATTTCCTTATTTTAAAAAACTGATTAACATTCTATTTTATCCATATGTATGTGTATAGTACATTTTCATTATCCATTCATTCATTGATGGACATGTAGGTTGTGTTCACATCTTGTTTACTGTGAATAATGCTACAATGAAAATAAGAATGTAACTATCAAAATAAATATCAAGATCCTTATTTTAAGTCTTTTGAATAAATACTCAGAAGTTGTATTGTTGGCTCAAATGGTAATACAATTTTTTTTTTTTTTTAATAAAACTGCTGTACTGTTTTTCATAGTGGATGCACCATATTGTATTTCCACCAATAGTGGGCAAGGGTTTTAATATCATATCTTTGCCAACACTTCTTATTAATTAATTCATTTATTTTTATGGCCATTCTAACAGGTGTGAAGTAATACATCACTGAAATTCAGCCTGTAATCCCGCGCTTTGGGAGGCTGAGGTGAGTGGATTGCCTGAGCCCGCAGGTTCGAGACCCGCTTGGGCAACTTGGCGAGACCTCATCTCTATATAAAATCAAAAATTAGCTGGGTGTGGTAGGGCGCGCCTGTAGTACCAGCTACTTGGAAGGCTGAGGCAGAAGGATCATTGGAGCCCAGAAGGTCAAGGCTGTGGTGACCAGGAGCGGCCACTGCTCTCCAGTCTGGGCGATGGAGTGAGATATCAACTCAAAAAAAAAAAGAGAGATTTTGATTTGTATTTTCCTGATAATTAGTGATGTTGGAGATCTTCCCTATACCTGTTGGTAATTTGTGTGTCTTCTTTAAAAAGAAATGTCTATTCATATCTTTTGATCATTTTTAAAAATCAGGCTGTTTATTTATTGTTGAATTTTGTTGTTGTTTTGTTGAATTGCATGAGTTGAGTTCCCTATATTTTGTATATTTACTTCTTCTCAGATATATAATTTACAAAACTATTTTTCCCTTTTGTGGGTTGCCTTTTCACTCTATTGTTTCCTTTGCTAGACAGAAACTTTTTATTTT